>NW_021319814.1:73853-118141 GCF_001605985.2 Dendrobium catenatum | reverse complement strand
TCCGGTGGGTGGTGGAGGTGTCAATCGGCAGTGGGTGGCAGCTGGTGGCGGGTGGCAACTTTGGGTCTCACAATTTGAATACATACGTGATTTAGACCTCGCCGATCCAAATCTTCCACCTTTTTGTGAGCCACGTACTCCTAGGGTATCACTATCACCCACTTACGAGCCTCCTATTTGTGAGATATAATATAATTGATTTGTTGGGATGCAGCCTTTGGACACTAAAAATAGTTTATGAGTGTGGCGGGTGGCAACTTTGGGTCTCACAATTTGAATACATACGTGATTTAGACCTCGCCGATCCAAATCTTCCACCTTTTTGTGAGCCACGTACTCCTAGGGTATCACTATCACCCACTTACGAGCCTCCTATTTGTGAGATATAATATAATTGATTTGTTGGGATGCAGCCTTTGGACACTAAAAATAGTTTATGAGTTCTTAAAAACTGATAAAGAATATTGAAAAAGGCTTAGTAAATTTTTATAGGAATCCAAAAATATTTGATACTTAACCTCCTCTTAACTTATATTAAGTTATAAAATCCTAATTTTAAAATACATTGACTTAGTCATTAGGAGCCCCTCTCCTTTGATCCATTTTGACCTTAGCTTCCCTTAGTGGAGTATAAGTGACTTAGGATTTTCTCTATTAACTTAATTCTAGGCTAACCCTAGACCTTGGCCAATGGTTTTCCTTGGGTAATTTCATATGATGCTTGAATTATCTAACGACTTTCTCATGTTGCTCTAGCTTTCTTCTTATATGATTGTAGGTGGACTAGAGGCATTCTCATATATTGATTTTGATGATTTTGAGCTCCTTAATATGACCTTTATCCCCTTCACCACAACCTTTGGTGGGATAGTAATGTGGCCCTTAAACTACCTTAGTGAACTTAATTTAGTTTATTGAACCCTTTTCACCCCTAGGTTGTAGTCTAATCCTAGATCAGTTTAAAAACTTTTGGCTAACTTGTAGCTCATTATAGATAACCTTAGGTGACCCCATATTTGTCTAACAACTAAGCTAGTTATAAGTGAACCATTTTAGCTTTGAGGATAGCATGACCCACCATAGGACGGGTCATGTTTATTCTTATAGACTTTTAAAAATTATAAAATAGTAGGCATAGGAAGTCTACGATATGTTGGATAAGAATCAAACTCATTCCTTAGCACCAGATCTTCTACCTTCGCCTAAGTCTTAGGAGTTGAGAGTGGAGTCCCCTCTACTCTCTTAATAAGTTTTACATTACCTATTGCTTTAGCTTAGGATTCAGTGCTAGGTGATGTGCTACACCATCTTGTGATTCTTTAAAATCATAGTCTATGATATAAATTTGAGGACCCTCTTTGATGACATATCTAATTTTTGGGTCTGGTATGCATCATATTTGAGCTCTTTATAACCACTAATTATGAAACTCCTAAATTATAAAAGATATAATAAAATGTTATTAAATCATTAATGGCTTAAATTAAAATCACCCCTAGTTAATAAATTTAAGCAAAATTCAATGAAACTTATAACTTGAACACTACTACATGTTTAATTAGGTTGACACCTCATGGCTTAGCATGCACTAAGTTCAATGATTTGCATATTTCCTAGGCATCAAAGGGATATGATATAGTTAGATTTTTTTTCTTTTTTATATATTGTGATATGATGTGATGATTCGGTGAGCTATTTTGACTTATTTCTTTGTTGGTTTGTAATGTGATGTTGTGGTCATTTCCCTTAAGTGATTAGAATATAGACATATAATATTTTATCATGTAGGTGTCCATATCTATAAATAAGCAATTAAAATCAAATAATTATGTGAATAGTCTTGTTTGTAGGTGCTTTAATAATTAATAAGCTCGAGCCCTAAATAGACATGATCAATAGGAGTTAGATGTATAGCTTGGCACTAAGTTTTGCTAAACCATTGTGTGATGTTTGGACATAGATTTTATTGTTCTAGCTCTCCCTTTTTTTTGTAGGGGAAAAATATAAATTTTCTTTTAATCATGTGCTTTTTAAATTTATAAATGCTATGTAGGTATGTTGTTTATTTCATATGGCAGATGGAGGTCATTTAATGAAGTACATAAATACGTTAAAGACCCCACATATCATTTCATTGATGTATAATTTAAGGTTGAGTTATAGTTATGGTAGAGCTTTATTAACTTTCAATTTCTTTTTCTTATAATTTATTTTACAACCTAGGTGCACCTTTGACATTTCATTTATTATTTTATACCATGATGATTGGAATATTTACTTTAATTGTTCACTAGAATTGTATGTTTTTCTTAGTTTTCTTCACATATTTATATTGTGGGTGACCTGAACTTGCATCATTATTAGGCTCTAAGGAAATTAAAATTTTTATCTTAAATAACTAATTGATCTAAAAAATGATCATAGTAAAAAATAAATAATTTATTTAAAAAAATGTATGACTTTTTTAAAGCCAATTTTTAAAATGTCAATCAACCCCAACCCAAGTAAGTAAAAATCCCAAACTTACACCCTCATGTATAGCTCAATGAGTCAGCGTATTAGATTTATCTTCTATAATTCACTAAGCTAGATAAGGAAAAACTTGCATAAGCATTTCTTATCCACTCATGGTTAGGCAATCTTTGCTTTAGTGGCAATATTGTAAGTCCTCTTTCCTATGTACCTCTCCCATCCTATATTATATTTTCATAGAGGCGGAAAATAAATAATTTATATGACTAAGTTGGTCAAGATGGTCGTCTTTTTCGGACATGAATGTTAGTCCATGTTGTGGGCATCTCTAACCCTTGGTGACATTTGAGTTATAAGTCTCATCATTGTGTCTTCATTAGATTGGTCATGAGCCGTACCTTTTTGGGTATATTTAAACCCCTAGATTTGGGGTTGAGATTGGCACTATTGATGTAGTGTTATAGTTCTCACGAGGAAGTTCTCATTCTTTAGATACTATAAGTTTCATATATCTACACCAATTAATGTCATCCCCTCTAATGTTTAGCTATAGTGTACGATATATTTTCTAGGTATGCCTCCAACTCTATTATACTAGTCTGCATGAACTTTTATGTGCCACCCTTTACAGTTGAATAGACATTTTATCTTTTTTTTTTTCTTACGAGAATAGAGAACCCTAGGAGACGGCTTATATACTAAACTCTAAGGAAAAATGAACAAACATCTTTAATCGAGAGTAGTCTTGGATTTTTTTATCAAAGATGTAATTAACCATGGGGGCTTATGCCCATGAAGAATCTGGCTACCCAGAATAAAATAAACCCTAAAATTATGTATTGAGTAATGAAAATTTTTGGTGCATTCAATTCCATATATTTTTGTCTTTCAAGTTTGTAGAGGAAGTTGTCTTTTATCATTTGGGATAATATAATCATTTCTCTGTGAAGTACTCAAAAGTTAAATTTATATGTAACTAGGCTGCTACTCTATTGATCCTCGTGCTGGAGTATAATGGCTTATGACCATTACTAGCCATTGGGGAGGTACGATCAAATCTTTTACGATTCTCCCTACGACACGAGTCTATCTAGAAAATCCAAAACAGGTATTTGTTAGGCATAAAATCCACTGAGTAAAAAGTTATTACAATTGAGTTTCCAGAATATATGAAAAACTCTGATTAAGTCCCATATTTTGCACTTAATTGTACTTGATTTTTTAGTTGCAAAGCTTAGAATTTGGATTGTAGCATCATTCCGTACTTATCGCACCTTTATAGATATTGAATCCAAATTTAACTATGGGTGATACATGTACATTACTCACAAGATTGGCTATGAAAAATAGATAGAGAGAGAGAGAGAGAGAGAGAGAGAGAGAGAGAGAGAGAGAGAATATGAGAGAAGCTCTGTAATTTTATTGCTTGAAAGGAGAGAGGTTGAGACGAATAAATTGTTGTATCCTAAGACTTGCCTTCTAACCCCCTATTTATAAGAGTATAGGCAAGGCTATATATAAAACAATTACACTGAATGGGAAATACATAAATGACGTAATATTATCTAATAAAATATTCCTATAAAATAGGGGGAGAGAGATATGCTCTATATATCTTATTAACTACATGAGATATATATTAGACCTTACTAAATAAAAAATGAGTCCAAATATAGCCACTAATTTTATTACCTTGTGTATTTTGCTTTATTAGATCTAATTTAATTAAAATTTTATTTATTCAAAAAATATGTACTGAAAGAACTTATAATACAACTTAAATATATGTACGCGGCAAAGCAATAATATATTTATTATGAAGCAATTTTTTATATAACTTAAATTTATTTTAATTTTAAAAAACTAAAATTACTCTAATTCCATTCATACTTAAGCATAAAAATTTACAATAAAATTTCTTTAAATTCTCAATATTTTTTTTAAATTTCAAAAAATTTATGCGCATGCAAGTATGAAACATACATAATAAAATGAATTTGTGAAATAAAAAAAATTATTAATTTGAATGCAATGAATGCAAATATCCCTTACAATATTTTAAATTGAAATCATATGTATATAGAAAGCTAACAATCTCCATTTCCTCCGCAACACAGGGAAGGCATTAAAAGCCAAGGGTTTAAAAATCGGATCGAACTAGTCCGTGCAATCAGTTGAATCAGGAACTGGTCGGGCGGCCTGTCCGGCGCTATAATTAGAGCCACCTTGCAGCCAAACCGGCCAAAAAATGGTTCAATTACCGGTTGAACCTTTGAACAGCTAGACTGGATGCGTCTGAACGAACCGACCTGTTTCGAAATAGCCTGATTTGAGCTGCTAATTGCACATCAAACGGTTGGAGAAATAGGTTTCACAAATAAGCTCCAAGCTGAAAGCCTGCGTAAAGACCATTTTGCTCCCAGGTTCGTCCGGACGAAGTTGGATCGTCCGGGACGATCGGTACAGGTTGTGTAGGAAAACATTCTTGGCTGCATGGTTCGTCTGGACGAAAATCATCCAGAGAGCAAGTCGTTTGGGACATTATTTAATTTCGTCTGGACGAAATTCGTCCAGAGAGCAAGTCGTTTGGGACATTATTTAATTTCGTCTGGACGAAATTCGTCCAGAGCCTAAATCGTCCCAGGACGAAGTTGCGATCGTCCGGGACGATCAGTCTGGATATATAGGAATGAGATATTTTTGGAAAGAAAAAGGACGTCCAGGAGAGAGAAAAGCGAAGGAAAAGAAGGAACATAGGATTTTTGGGCGACTCCGGTCCGTTTTCGTTCGTTGCTGTAGTTAGAGAAGTTGACCGACTCTAGGTAAGACACATTCCGCCTTTCTCAATTTTCAGAAACGAGATTTTTGACGCATTTTCTGTTCCGGATTTTGTTTCCGTTAGCGAATTTCTGATATTATTTTCTTCTGACAAAAGTTTTACCGTGTAACTTTTGGTATGTCTCTGAGATTGTAATTGTACACTTTTTGAGTATTTTCTGGAAGATTTGTACCGAACATTTTGGATTCTACGATGTTTTAATTGAACTGCAAATTATCAGGATGTTGAAAGATGTTTTGTCAGTACAATGAAAGTCTTATAATATTGTTGTGAATGTTCTGTGGTAATTTGGTAAATTTCTGAATCTGTGAATTTTGTGTTAATTCCGTATACTGTCGTTATGCCGCTGAATTTTCGTACGATTTCTGAATTTCTGAAATGAGATGATTTGAATGAATTGATTATTTGTATGCTATCAGAAGGGAGTTATAAGGGGCCGGAATCCTTTGTGATTCCGTTGCCTGGGTCCGGGAAGGGAGACATAAGGGGAAGTTCTGAAATCTGAAATTCTGTATATCTGTTCTGTTCTGGTGCTATAAGCACAAAAAGGGAGCCATAAGGGGAAGTTCTGGTGCTATAAGCACAAGGGAGATATAAGGGGAAGTTCTAACATCTGGAAGGAAGTTCTGTTCTGAAATTATCTGTTATGTAAAGTTGTAATGTGATTATTTCTGCTATAACTTCTGTACGTTATTGGTTATTCTGTACGATCCTATCTGATCTGTGATTTGAAGCTTTATGATCTCTGATTTGAATTGGGATTTTGATATGACTTCGGTTTTTCGTATCCGATGTTTGATTTCTGATTGAGCTATTATCTGTTCTGTCTGTTATACAATTTATGTATGATTGTTCGAATTCTATACGGATACTTTTCTGATACATTTTCTAATGTGAGTTTCTGCTGATTTTGATTGGTGATTGATGTCTTGCTGAGCTGTTAGCTCATCCTTATTTTCTGCGTGGTTTTCAGGCTCTAGGAAAGGGAAGGAGGTCTTGGACTAGACGTTTCGAGTCTGATCTGTGATTAGGTACTTGATACTTTTGATTTTTGTACAGTCATGGCTTTTCTGTTCTGTTTTGATCTTTCTCTCTGAAGCCATGCACTGTATCTGTATATGTTTATTTTGAGAAAACAAAAGTTAGATGAATCATTCTGCTTTTGGATGCTTATAGTAGCTCTGTGTTTCTCTATCTGTTTAATACTTGGAAGAAAGTTCTGAAGCAAATTCCAAAGTCAGATCCTGGATTTTCAATGGTTGTGTCGCGGCCCGATGCGAGCGGGATCCGTCCCGGTCGGGTTGGGTCGTGACAGCCTGAAACCTCATTTTTCCCTCTACTCTCTTTTAGTCGTTCTCCGAGGCCCTAGGAACTTCGAAGTTGAACGAACGACGATTGGGCACAGTGGAGAGGAGGGATCGAGAGACGAACGACGCCTTCTTTCGTGTGCACGTCGTCATTTGGTGAGTCTTGATTTCTCCTTTCTAGTTCTATTCTCTAATTCTCTCATTTTCAACAGACAATCGTGGCATTTGTTTGGGATTTCATACTTGTTGCTGCATCTGAACTGATTATCTTAGTTAGTTTAAAATTTTGATCATTTATCTTTTCGAAATAGCATTTGTTTGTGATTTCGGACTTTATTAAACGTGGTGTTCTTTCTCTAGCTACAGATGACTTGCCTCATCTTTCTATTCGAAATAGCCTTGGTTTGGGATTTCGAACTATAGTCGATGAGCAACAAAGTTCGTAAGGACCATACTTAGAGGGAACATAGTCGCTGGGCGACGAAAGTCGAAGGGACAATCCACTTATATAATTGATCAAAAGGCCATTTCCTATTATTATTTCATTTTAACATAGAAGGAGAAAAGGGATTTAAGGGTGAAAGAGAAAGGAGAGGATAGAGAAGCAATGGTTTGTAAACCTTAGAGTCATTTCTGCTGGTTGGTTCTGTTGGGAAAATTTCTCATCACAAGATAGGCTACTGTTATTCCACCTTTGATTTCAATTATTTTCGTATTTTTTGTTTTATGAAATTTAGTTTGGTTAGAATTTATAAAAGTTATGGTATCGCTCTTAGGAAATTAAAATTGTTATCTTAAATAACTAATTGATCTAAAAAATGATCATAGTAAAAAATAAATAATTTATTTAAAAAAATGTATGACTTTTTTAAAGCCAATTTTTAAAATGTCAATCAACCCCAACCCAAGTAAGTAAAAATCCCAAACTTACACCCTCATGTATAGCTCAATGAGTCAGCGTATTAGATTTATCTTCTATAATTCACTAAGCTAGATAAGGAAAAACTTGCATAAGCATTTCTTATCCACTCATGGTTAGGCAATCTTTGCTTTAGTGGCAATATTGTAAGTCCTCTTTCCTATGTACCTCTCCCATCCTATATTATATTTTCATAGAGGCGGAAAATAAATAATTTATATGACTAAGTTGGTCAAGATGGTCGTCTTTTTCGGACATGAATGTTAGTCCATGTTGTGGGCATCTCTAACCCTTGGAGACATTTGAGTTATAAGTCTCATCATTGTGTCTTCATTAGATTGGTCATGAGCCGTACCTTTTTGGGTATATTTAAACCCCTAGATTTGGGGTTGAGATTGGCACTATTGATGTAGTGTTATAGTTCTCATGAGGAAGTTCTCATTCTTTAGATACTATAAGTTTCATATATCTACACCAATTAATGTCATCCCCTCTAATGTTTAGCTATAGTGTACAATATATTTTCTAGGTATGCCTCCAACTCTATTATACTAGTCTGCATATACTTTGATGTGCCACCGTACAGTTGAATAGACATTTTATCTTCTTACGAGAATAGAGAACCCTAGGAGACGGCTTATATACTAAACTCTAAGGAAAAAATGAACAAACATCTTTAATCGAGAGTAGTCTTGGATTTGTTTTAACAAAGATGTAATTAGCCATGGGGGCTTATGCCCATGAAGAATCTGATTACCCAGAATGAAAAAAAACCCTAAAATTATGTATTGAGTAATGAAAATTTTTGGTGCATTCAATTACATATATTTTTGTCTTTCAAGTTTGTAGAGGAAGTTGTCTTTTATCATTTGGGATAATATAATCATTTCTCTGTGAAGTACTCAAAAGTTAAATTTATATGTAACTAGGCTGCTACTCTATTGATCCTCGTGCTGGAGTTTAATGGCTTATGACCATTACTAGCCATTGGGGAGGTACGATCAAATCTTTTACGATTCTCCCTACCACATGAGTCTATCTAGAAAATCCAAAACAAGTATTTGTTAGGCATAAAATCCACTGAGTAAAAAGTTATTACAATTGAGTTTCCAGAATATATGAAAAACTCTGATTAAGTCCCATATTTTGCACTTAATTGTACTTGATTTTTTAGTTGCAAAGCTTAGAATTTGGATCGTAGCATCATTCCGTACTTATCGCACCTTTAAAGATATTGAATCCAAATTTAACTATGGGTGATACATGTACATTACTCACAAGATTGGCTATGAAAAATAGAGAGAGAGAGAGAGAGAGAGAGAGAGAGAGAGAGAGAGAGAGAGAGAATATGAGAGAAGCTCTGTAATTTTATTGCTTGAAAGGAGAGAGGTTGAGACGAATAAATTGTTGTATCCTAAGACTTGCCTTCTAACCCCCTATTTATAAGAGTATAGGCAAGGCTATATATAAAACAATTACACTGAATGGTAAATACATAAATGACGTAATATTATCTAATAAAATATTCCTATAAAATAGGGGGAGAGAGATATGCTCTATATATCTTATTAAGTACTACATGACATATGTATTAGACCTTACTAAATAAAAAATGAGTCCAAATATAGCCACTAATTTTATTACCTTTTGTATTTTGCTTTATTAGATCTAATTTAATTAAAATTTAATTTATTCAAAAAATATGTACTGAAAGAACTTATAATACAACTTAAATATATGTACGCGGCAAAGCAATAATATATTTATTATGAAGCAATTTTTTATATAACTTAAATTTATTTTAATTTTAAAAAACTAAAATTACTCTAATTCCATTCATACTTAAGCATAAAAATTTACAATAAAATTTCTTTAAATTCTCAATATATTTTTTTAAATTTCAAATAATTTATGCGCATGCAAGTATGAAACATACATAATAAAATGAATTTGTGAAATAAAAAAAATTATTAATTTGAATGCAATGAATGCAAATATCCCTTACAATATTTTAAATTGAAATCATATGTATATAGAAAGCTAACAATCTCCATTTCCTCCGCAACACAGGGAAGGCATTAAATGCCAAGGGTTTAAAAATCGGATCGAACTAGTCCGTGCAATCGGTTGAATCAGGAACTGGTCAGGCGGCCTGTCCGGTGCTACAATTAGAGCCACCTTGCAGCCAAACCGGCCAAAAAAATGGTTTAATTATCGGTTGAACCTTTGAACAGCTAGACTGGATGCGTTTGAACGAACCGACCTATTTCGAAATAGCCTGATTTGAGCCGCTAATTGCACATCAAACGGTTGGAGAAATAGGTTTCACGAATAAGCTCCAAGCTGAAAGCCTCTATAAAGACCATTTTGCTCCCAGGTTCGTCCGGACGAAGTTGGATCGTCCGGGACGATCGGTACAGGTTGTGCAGGAAAATATTTCTGGCTGCATGGTTCGTTTGGACGAAATTCGGATCGTCTGGACAAAAATCGTCCAGAGAGCAAGTCACCCGGGACATTATTTAATTTCGACTTGACGAAATTTGTCCAGAGCCCAAATCGTCCCGGGACGAAGTTGCGATCGTCCGGGATGATCAGTCTGGATATATAGGAATGAGATATTTTTGGAAAGAAAAAGGACGTACAGGAGAGAGAAAACGATAGAAAAGAAGGAAAAGAGGATTTTTGGGCGACTCCGGTCCGTTTTCGTTCGTTGCTGTAGTTAGAGAAGTTGGCCGACTCGAGGTAAGGCACATTCCGCCTTTCTCAATTTTCAAAAATGAGATTTTTGATGCATTTTATGTTCTGGATTTTGTTTTTGTTAGCGTATTTCTGGTATTATTTTCTTCTGACAAAGGTTTTATCACGTAACTTTTGGTATGTCTTTGAGATGGTAATTGTGCACTTTTTGAGTATTTTCTAGAAGATTTGTACCGGACATTTTGGATTCTGCGGTGTTTTAATTGAACTGCAAATTATCAGGATGTTGAAAGATGTTTTGTCAGTACAATGAAGGTCTTATAATGTTGTTGTGAATGTTCTGTGGTAATTTGGTAAATTTCTGAATCTGTGAATTTTGTGTAAATTCCGTATAGTGTCGTTATGCCGATGAATTTTCGTACGATTTCTGAATTTCTGAAATGAGATAATTTGAATGTATTGATTATTTGTATGCTATCAGAAGGGAGTTATAAGGGGCCGGAATCCTTTGTGATTCTGTTGTCTGGGTCCGGGATGGGAGACATAAAGGGAAGTTCTGAAATCTGAAATTCTGTATATCTGTTCTGTTCTTGTGCTGTAAGCATAAAAAGGGAGCCATAAGGGGAAGTTCTGGTGCTATAAGCACAAGGGAGATATAAGGGGAAGTTCTAACATCTGGAAAGAAATTCTGTTCTGAAATTATTTGTTCTGTAAAGCTATAATGTGATTATTTCTGCTATAACTTATGTACGTTATTGGTTATTCTGTACGATCCTATCTGATCTGTGATTTGAAGCTTTATGATCTTTGATTTGAATTGAGATTTTGATATGACTTCAGTTTTTCGTATCCGATGTTTGATTTCTGATTGAGCTATTATATGTTCTTTCTGTTATATGATTTATGTACGATTGTTCGAATTCTATACTGATACTTTTCTGATACATTTTCTGATGTGAGTTTCTGATGATTTTGATTGTGATTGATGTCTTGCTGAGCTGTTAGCTCATCCTTATTTTCTGCATGGTTTTCAGGCTCTGGGAAAAGGAAGGAGGTCTTGGACTAGACGTTCTGAGTCTGATCTATGATTAGGTACTTTATACTTTTGATTTTTGTACAGTCATGGCTTTTCTATTTTGTTCTGTTCTTTCTGTCTAAAGCCATGCAATGTATCTGTATATGTTTATTTTGAGAAAAGAAAAGATAGATGAATCATTCTGCGTTCGGATGTTTATAGTAGCTATGTGTTTCTCTGTCTGCTTAATACTTGGATGAAAGTTCTGAAGCAAATTCCAAAGTCTGATCCTGAATTTTTAATGGTTGTGTCGCGGCCCGATGTGAGTGGGATCCGTCCCGGTCGGGTTGGGTCGTGACAAACTATTGTGGTATCAGAGCAATGTGTTTGGAATTTTGATTGTAAGACAGAGCTATAGGAAGTGATCTGTGAGTCTGTCTGGGGTAGTTTTGTTTTGTCTGGATTTTTATTCTGTTATTTTGTGCTTAGTTTTCTGTGTGATCATGGATCTGCCAGACCCTGATATGACAGATGAGCAGAGTGCTAGTCAGGCAGCTCCAGTGAGCCGTACTACCCCAATGGTTGGTTCTGATACACTTTCTCAATTTGCTACATTGGTTGCTCAGATGATGAGCAAGACTCAGAGTAGAGCCTCTACTATTCGATCTGAGGATATAGATAGACATATGCAGATGTTTCTGAGATTAAAAACTCTGAGGTTTAGGGGCACTGTTGAGCCCAGAGCAGCTGAAGAATGGTTGAGGAGGTTAGAGAAGACTTTTGACGGTATGCAGTGTCCATCGGACAGGAAGGTACTGTTGGCAGTTTTTCTGTTAGACGGGGAAGCAGAGCGCTGATGGATAGGCCAGAAGAAGGAGAAATTCCAAGGGAAGCTAAATTCTTTGATTACTTGGGAAGAATTTTCTGAGGTATTTCGATCGTGGTTTGTACCCCCTTCTGCACAACAGCAGATGTAGGAGACTTTTCTGAGACTTCTTAAGGGAAGCAGGCTGTGATGTAGTAAGAGGCCGAGTTTACTGCTTTAGCCAGATATGCTTCGCAGTTGGTGAGTACTTCTGCTGAGAAGTGCTATCAATTTCTGAGGGGACTACGAGATAGTCTAAGGCAGCCCCTAGTGCCATTTCACATTTCTAATTTCTCTGAGCTTGTGGAGAGAGCTCGTTTGATAGAGAATGATCTGATGGCTACTCAGCGGCGGTGGGCTGCGAGTAGGAAGAGGTTCGGGGGTGATACTTCTAGCAGTGGTTCCTCTAGCAAGAAGAGATTTATTTCCGAAGACTCCAGGAGGAGTGGACAGTCAGGATTTTTTGGTACTTCCACTACCAGCACTACCAGTTCTGGATCTGTCAGTGGGGCACCTGTGTGCCAAAGTTGTGAACGATGACATTTTGGCCAGTGCTACAGGATGACTGGTCAGTGCTTCAGATGTGGTCAGCCAGGACATCGGATTGCATAGTGTCCACAGGCTGGATTTGATAGATGATCTGAGTTCCGATCTGATAGTAGACCTGTTGGTTCAGTAAGAAGGTCGAGGACTGTTCCTCCACGCACTGTGACTGAAGGATTCCCTGGTATAGATGGTGGGTCGAGTTCTGTGGCACGGAGACCACCTACTAGTAGTCAGCGGGAGTCTAGTGGTTCAGTAGCTCTAGCTCCAGTTCAGCCACGTGTGTATATTTTGAGTCAGCAGGAGGCTCGAGACACTCCGGATGTGGTGACAGGTACGATTTATTTTTCTGATCAGCCCTGTCATATTTTGTTTGATTCTGGAGCCAGTCACTTATTTCTTTCCGAGCGCTGTTTTGATGCTTTGCATATGGATTCTGTTTTGTTACCGATTTCTCTTTCTGTTATTTTGTCGGCTGGAAGCAATTTGATCGCCCGGAAGTTTTGTTTTTGTTAGATTGATATTTCTGGCAAGAAGTGAAAATCGAGTTTGATTTTGTTGCTGATTTTTTCTTACGACGTGATTTTGGGTATGGATTGGCTGAGTCTGTATGAGGCTCAGATTGATTGTTTGAAGAAGCAAGTGAGCTTGCTTATGGATGGAGAAAGATGTGTATTCCAAAGATTACGAGGTGTTTTATCATGTCTGATTTCTGTATTGAAAGTCAGAAGAATGTGGAAGAAGGGTTGCCCAGTATTTTTGGCTTCTGTACGAGATGTGAACCTAGTGGTGAGTTCTATTTTTGATATACCGGTTGTACGAAAGTTTTCTGATGTATTTCCTGAGGAGTTGGTTGGTTTACCTCCGGATAGAGATGTTGAGTTCTCTATTGATGTTTTTTCGGGTACAGCTCCGATCTCGAAAGCTCCGTACAGGATGGTACTGAAGGAACTTTCTGAGTTGAAAGTTCAGCTCCAGGAGTTGGTGGATAGATGATTTGTTCGTCCTAGTGTTTCTCATTTGGGAGCACCTGTACTGTTTGTGAAGAAGAAGGACGGAACACTCCGTATGTGTATTGATTACAGAGATTTGAATAAACTCACGATCAAGAATAAGTATCCATTACAACGAATTGATGACTTGTTTGGTCAGCTTTCTAGCTCTTCTGTGTTTTCAAAGATTGATTTGAGATCTGGATACTATCAGGTGAAAGTGAAGGAAGCTGATGTGTTGAAGATAACTTTCAGTACTCGGTACGGGCACTACGAGTTTTTGGTTATGCTTTTTGGGGTAACCAACACCAGCTATTTTCATGGATTTGATGAACAGAGTGTTCAAGGAGTATTTGGATCAGTTTGTAATCGTCTTCATCGATAATATTCTGATGTATTTTGCTTTTGAGGAAGATCATGCCAGACATTTGAGCAAGTTTAGTTCAAGGTCCGACATATCTGACAACCTTTTGAAATCCTTGAAAGGATTGGTAAGTTTGCTTACATACTGTTATTATCTGATCAGATGTCTGATGTGCACAATGTTTTTTACGTATCTTCTTTAGTGGATATCTGATTCTGAAAAGAAATTGTCTGCTGATGAAGTGGAGATTCAGGAGAATCTGAGGTATGAAGAAGAATCTGAGTTGATTTTGACTTATGATGTTCGTAAGTTAAGAAGTAAACAAATTTCTATGGTTAAAGTTCAGTGGAAGCACCGAACAGCACAAGAAGCAACTTGGGAGAAGGAGTCGGACATGAGGCAAGCATATCTGTATCTTTTCTAACTGAGTTTTGGTTTGGCAATGTCGAGGACGACATTTTTCTGAAGTTGGGGAGATTGTAAAGACCATTTTGCTCCCAGGTTTGTCCGGACGAAGTTGGATCGTCCGGGACGATCGGTACATGTTGTGCAGGAAAACATTTCTGGCTGCATGGTTCGTCTGGACGAAATTTGGATCGTCTGGACGAAAATCGTCCAGAGAGCAAGTCGTCCGGGACATTATTTAATTTCGTCTGGACGAAATTCGTCCAGAGCCCAAATCGTCTCGGGACGAAGTTGCGATCGTCCGGGACGATTAGTCTGGATATATAGGAATGAGATATTTTTGGAAAGAAAAAGGACGTCCAGGAGAGAGAAAAATGAAGGAAAAGAAGGAAAAGAGGATTTTTGGGCGACTCCGGTCCGTTTTTGTTCGTTGCTGTAGTTAGAGAAGTTGACCGACTCGAGGTAAGGCACATTCCGCCTTTCTCAATTTTCAGAAACGAGATTTTTGACGCATTTTATGTTCCAGATTTTGTTTCCGTTAGCGAATTTCAGGTATTATTTTCTTCTGACAAAGGTTTTACCGCGTAACTTTTGGTATGTCTCTCAGATGGTAATTGTGCAATTTTTGAATATTTTCTAGGAGATTTGTATTGGACATTTTGGATTCTGCGGTGTTTTAATTAAACTATAAATTATCAGGATGTTGAAAGATATTTTGCCAGTACAATGAAAGTCTTATAATGTTGTTGTGAATGTTCTGTGGTAATTTGGTAAATTTCTGAATCTGTGAATTTTGTGTAAATTCCGTATACTGCTGTTATACCGCTGAATTTTCTTACAATTTTTGAATTTCTGAAATGAGATGATTTGAATGAATTGATTATTTGTATGCTATCAGAAGGGAGTTATAAGGGGCCGGAATCCTTTGTGATTCCGTTGTCTGGGTCCGGGAAGGGAGACATAAAGGTAAGTTCTGAAATCTGAAATTCTGTATATCTGTTATGTTCTGGTGCTATAAGAACAAAAAGAGAGCCATAAGGGGAAGTTTTGGTTCTATAAGCACAAGGGAGATACAAGGGGAAGTTCTGACATCTGGTAGGAAGTTCTGTTTTGAAATTATCTGTTCTGTAAAGTTGTAATGTGATTATTTATGCTATAACTTCTGTACTTTATTGGTTATTCTGTACGATCCTATCTGATCTGTGATTTGAAGTTTTATGATCTCTGATTTGAATTGGGTTTTTGATATGACTTCAATTTTTCGTATCCGATGTTTGATTTCTGATTGAGCTATTATATGTTCTGTCTGTTATACGATTTCTGTACGATTGTTCGAATTCTGTACGGATACTTTTCTGATACGTTTTCTGATGTGAGTTTCTGATGATTTTGATTGGTGATTGATGTCTTGCTGAGCTGTTAGCTCATCCTTATTTTCTGCGTGGTTTTCAGGCTCTGGGAAAGGGAAGGAGGTCTTGGACTAGACAATCTGAGTCTGATCTGTGATTAGGTACTTGATACTTTTGATTTTTGTACAGTCATGACTTTTCTGTTCTGTTATGTTCTTTCTGTCTGAAGTCATGCACTATATCTGTATATGTTTATTTTGAGAAAAGAAAAGATAGATGAATCATTCTTCTTTCGGATGTTTATAGTAGCTATGTATTTCTCTGTCTGTTTAATACTTGGAAGAAAGTTCTGAAGCAAATTCCAAAGCCAGATCCTGGATTTTCAATGGTTGTGTCGCGGCCCGATGCGAGCGGGATCCGTCCCGGTCGGGTTGGGTCGTGACAGCCTGAAACCTCATTTTTCCCTCTACTCTCTTTTAGTCGTTCTCCGAGGCCCTAGGAACTTCGAAGTTGAACGAATGGCGATTGGGCACAGTGGAGAGGAGGGACCGAGAGACGAACGACGCCTTCTTTCGTGTACACATCGTCATTTGGTGAGTCTTGATTTCTCCTTTCTAGTTCTATTCTCTAATTCCCTCATTTTCAACAGACAATTGTCGCATTTGTTTGGGATTTCATACTTGTTGCTGCATCTGAACTGATTATCTTAGTTAGTTTAAAATTTTGATCATTTATCTTTTCGAAATAGCATTTGTTTGTGATTTCAGACTTTATTAAACGTGGTGTTCTTTCTCTAGCTACAGATGACTTGCCTCATCTTTCTATTCGAAATAGCCTTGGTTTGGGATTTCGAACTATAGTCGATGAGCAACAAAGTTCGTAAGGACCATACTTAGAGGGAACATAGTCGCTGGGCGACAAAAGTCGAAAGGACAATCCACTTATATAATTGATCAAAAGGTTATTTCCTATTATTATTTCATTTTAACATAGAAGGAGAAAAGGGAATTAAGGGTGAAAGAGAAAGGAGAGGATAGAGAAGCAATGGTTTGTAAACCTTAGAGTCATTTTTGCTGGTTGGTTCTATTGGGAAAATTTCTCATCACAAGATAGGCTACTGTTATTCCACCTTTGATTTCAATTATTTTCGTATTTTTTGTTTTATGAAATTTAGTTTGGTTAGAATTTATAAAAGTTATGGTATCAAATTTTTAGCAAATTTTTGTGTGACTTTGAGTATGTTATACCATAATTTAAGAAATTTAGATAAATGTAAAGATTAGATAAATAATTATCAAAATCTCATAATACTATTGTATGACAAAGTCTAACTATAATTCAACTATTGTGGTTTTATACATGTGAAATTTAGTATAGTAATTTTTTCTTGTAAATACCACTAGTCATTATACCAAATGTGGGCGACAACAAAGAATCTGATTGCGATGAAAATGATTTTTGCTCAAAATTGGGCAAATTTACTTTACCTCAAAAATAACTAAAACGCTTTAGACCATTCATTTTGTATTGAAAAATAAATAATTCTTCCAAATTAGAATTTGGGAGATCATGCAATGGAGTCTTGCATTCCTATTTCATACAACAAAACACCAATATTTTTATAACTCTTGTAAATGATTAGTGAATATTTAATTTAAAAAAGATTACAAGTAGGAAATGAACTTGTGATCTTTACTTGACAATAAACACCATCAGATATAGCTGGGTTGGTAGACGAGTATGGTTGGGAACCCCCCAACGCATGTTCGAATCCCCTTTCATGCAGCGCCAGCCCTTAAGTGGGGAGAAAATAATTGCGGGTCCTGCACTTGTGGGGCTGGTAGCTGGTAGGCTCGTCGAGGGATTAGTTACGCCATCATGCGGCTCCTAAGGGAATGACAATGGGTAGACACCCGGTTCCAAAAAAAAAAAATAATAAAAAAAAAAGAGAAGAAAACAATAAAAAGAGCTCTCTGCTTTTGATCGTAAGTGTTAGTGCTATTATGAATTATGAAGGAATTACGTGCTAAATTTGAAATTTTTAATTCAAAATTTTTTAATAAATAAATTGGATTTATAAATGCAAAATAACAAATTGAATTATGCTAAGCAAAAAAGCAGACTTCAACAAAACTAATGATGAAATCAAAGAGCAACTAAAGTCTAAAGGGGCAAAATTTTAAATATTTTTTAAATTTAAATTTAAAAAATGGGATTTTTTTTTTAAAGCAAATCAGATCATATCATCACCGTCCCGTGTCCGCACAGAATACTTTCTCCTTCACCACGTGGCTGGTGATACATATAACAAGGGCAAGTTGCTCGTTCATGCGACAACTTGCACATTTTTTTTCTATTTTGTTTATGTTTCTAAATCTAAATTTATCAAAAGTTTAAACTTAAATTTAATTGGTAGTCTTATAATTTAGAATGGTAAAACATTGCCTGGTCAAAGAAGAACTCAAGTGTTTTAGATATTCAAAAATATTGACCATTAGTTTCATATTGCTATTTAATTTTAATTTAAGAAATAAATATTTATTCTTAAACTACAATACAGATATTTTTGTGCATTAATTTAATAGGTTATTTTTTGTTTTGTTTGGAATAGTTTTCATGATGTTTTCTGAAGCAACTTTTTAGTACAAAAAATTTTTAAATTATAAATTTTTATACTAAAAAATAACTTCATAAAACAAAAAAAAAACTATCCCAAACAAAACCTTAATCTCCAAATTTATAAACTCAGCCCATTTTATCTCCTGATGTGGTTGAAATTTATGACATAATTTTTTTAATTATTGAATTTATTTTAAGATGAATAAAAAATAAAGCAATATATATAGTCCTTTTTCTTTTGTTGAATTATTTTTAAAATTCAAGTCAGCACGTGATCGTTAAGTCATCAGCCATGTAGCAACTTGATCTGATTTGTCAAAAAAAAAAAAAAAAAAATTCCCTTTTTTTTTAAATTTAAATTAAAAAATTTTTTAAATTTAAATTAAAAAAATTCTATTTTTAGAAATTCTATATATGCTAACAAGTAAGGAAAGATCACACCATTTTTTAATATATTCATACGTTGTATACCCCATCATCTTGCTCATATTGAGCTCGAGTCAATCCAGCTAGTTAAAATATGTAATTTCATGGGTCAATTATGTCGAACAAGACCAATCAGTAGCTATATCTGGTCTCATTATTTTATCTGGAAAAATCTAATGCATATCTCATGTAATTAATGCGATATAATTAACATATCTCCCATTTTGATAAGATTTTATTAGGTTATATTATGTCATTAAATTTTCTCTTTTAATATAATTTGTTCTATATTGTCTTGCATCTACTTTCACCTATAAATACAGGATAAGAGGGAAAGTCTAAAGACACACATCTTATTATTCTCAACCTCTCTACTTTCAAGTAATGAAATCATAGAGCTTCTCTCATATTGTCTTTCCCTCCCTCCCTCTCTCTCTAGTTATCTTTTTTATAGCCAATCTTGTAAGTAAGGTTTGAGTATTCCCCAAAGATAAATTCGGATTCAACATCCTCAAAGGTGTGGTAAGTGTGGAATGATGCCAAGGATCAAAAGAAAAACTTTGCAATTACAAAAAAGATGACAATAAGAAAGATTTTGAAAGGAGCAAAACCAAGTGAATGTAAGTGAAAAATATGGGAGTTAATCAATATACATTTGGAGAGCTTATCATATACTAAGGGAACTTGATTATCAAAACTTTAAACTTAGTGGATTCAGTGCCTAGCAAATATTTGTCTAACATTTCACGAATTTAGAGATCAACTAAGTTAAATTCCAACATTTGATAAATTCATTCTCTCTTAAAAATTTTATTTTAAAAAATAAAAAGAAAAATAAAGAAAATAATAGATGAGAAAAAACTTTCAAATAAGTTGAGTATAAAAATTCAAGAATCAATTTTCAAATTTGAAGTTGGTTGACTTCAAACTAGAGAGTTGACATATTACCAACTTCAAACTAGACTCGAGTTTTAAAGTGATAAGACTACTCCCTGCATGCGAGCTGAAACTCGAGCACAAGACCTGCATAAGAGCTAATTTGGCCCCTAGATATAAGGACAATATACACTTAATGAAAGCATATTTTGTACTTTATCTAGAGCATGAATTTCACTTCGATGAAAAAAAAAACATATTCAATGAGCTTCAATAAATAATATCATACAACTCTTACATATTAGGTTGATCCTCTTATTATCTTTAGAAAGAAATTTAAGCTCTAGAACTTGACTCCCCCCTTTTAGCAATAAGATATGCATTAAGAAATGAGAGTAGTCCTTTTTAAGTGGCTAGTCTAGATGGCTACTCAGATATAGATAAAAGTTTCTAAAGGAGAGGTCCATCTTAGGTACTTATTTAAAAGAAATAAAAGTAAAATTTTATCATTGGAAATAGAAACTCAAATTCGAAGTCATTCGAACATTTTTTATTCAAAATGCTCTTAGACATTTTATATACCAATCATTTTTGGATGTTAATTTGGATAAATTAGATTTGATATATTAATTTTAATGTTCTTTTAAGGTTTTGCAAAAGATACATAAAAATTGAAGAACTAAATATATACCCCAAATTGCTCATGATGAGCTCGAGTCAACCCTGCTAACTCGAGTCCCCAAATTGCTCATGATGACCAATCAGTTATTATATTTGGACTCATCTTATATATAGAAAGCTCTAATGCACATCTCATATAATTAATGAGATATAGTTAGCTTATCTTCTATTTTTTACAATATTTTATTGGTCATATTATGTCATTCATGCATTTACGTTATAATTCAATTCTTTTTATATAGCCTGGCACTTACTCTCATCAAAAAATAAGGGGTTATAGGGAAAGCTTAAGGACACATAATAACTTATTGGTCCCTATTAGCAAATAATAAGAAAACTTAACAGCAAGCCATTGACCAATAATAGTGCTACACGTGTAATAGCTATAGACTCTCACTGTATTTGTAAACTCTATAAATAGAGTTAGTGTAACACTGAGAAAGGTATGAAATTAGATCATTATCTCTATCTCTTTCTTGCATTTCTTGAATTGCCGGTTTAACATCCAAGGCAATTTATCATGGTATCAGAGCATCGTGTCTGAGAACAAAAATTTTTTTTTTTTTCGCTTCGCCGTCGTCATCTTCTCTCACAAATGGCCGGATCATCGACGTCCCCTCCTACGATGGATTCTGCTACAGCAGCTTCTCAAATCAGCTTCTCTCCCCAACTCAAATTCTTGATGAGTAACTTCAAGAATCTTGTCTCAAACTCACTGACAGCCACCAACTATCCGATTTGGAGATCTCAGGTGTTCAAGATCTTCAGTGCAAATGGATTCAAGGGATTCTTGGATGGCTTGACTCCTGCTCCGAACCCATCAGCAGTCTGTTCTTCAAATGCGGACGATCTAGCTCAAGTTCAGTGGGATCTGACGGATCAAAACCTAGCGGCCATCTTATATTCGATAATTTCACCGACTATTCTTCCGTATGTGCTCTCATTAACTCATACTGCAGAAATTTGGGAGACACTCGAGCTTCGGTTACAATCCACGACAAGATCTCGCGTCATTCAATTGAAAACGATTTACACCATCTGGTTAAGGGTGATAAATCAATGACCGATTATCTGTTGGAAATAAAATCAAAAGTCGACATGATCGCTGCCGCCGGCAGTAATATCGACCCAGAAGATGTTATAATATACACACTTAACGGGCTTCTGACGACTTACCAAGCGTTTAAGACAGCTATCAGGACAAATCTGCAGCCCATCAGTCTCGATGATTTGTATAGTCTTCTATGCACAGAGGAACTAAGCATTCTTCAAGATTCAACCAAAGATCTTCAAAACCTTCAGTTAACCGACTCTACCATGGCACTAGCTGCTTATCGAGGTCGAGGACGAGGTCGGAATACTACAGATCGTGGACGACGTGGTCGTGGACCGCGATCTTCACAACCACGTACAGATAAATCGTCAGCAAGAACAACTGTTTGTCAAATATGCATGAAAACAAGGCATTCTGCTATTAAATGCTGGTACCGGGCAGATTTTTCGTATAACGAAGATTCACAGAAAACTGCTCTGTTCGGTTCGTCTGAAACGCCAAATCATGCTGACTAGTATTTTGATAGTGGGGCATCTACTCACCTAACAGCTGATCCAAATCATCTTTCCACCGCCGATCCTTATACGGGTTCAGCTCAGGTTGTTCTCGGTAATGGGAAGCAAATACCAATTAAACATACAGGCAAAGGAATACTTCCTACGCCTTCAGGTAAACTCATCCTTCAAAACATACATCATGTTCCAAATCTTTCTTTTAATCTCCTTTCAGTCCATCAGTTAACTCATGATAATAACTGTATTGTTTCTTTCTCCTCCAATGGATACCAAATAAAGGATATGAAGAGCAATCGTCTACTTCTTCACGGTCCATGCCATAATGGACTATACTCGGTTAGTTCAACTAAACCACCAGATCTTGCACTCCTTTCTATCCAAACCGTGCCAAATTTGTGGCATTCCAGGCTTGGGCATCCAGCCGCAGCTACTCTGAGTCGTTTGTCTGTTAGTAACAGTCACATACATACCAAATCACCTAGCCATTTGTGTACCACATGTCAGTTAGCTAAGAGTAAGCAACTGTCTTTTCCTATTTCCGTAACCACCACTACTAGATTGTTTGAATTACTCCATTCAGATGTATGGGGTCCTTCCCACACTACATCAATGCAAGGCTATCGTTACTTTGTCACCTTTATTGACGATTATTCTCGTTTCTGTTGGGTTTTTCCGCTTACTCAAAAATTTGAAGTTTTCCCTGTTTTTGTGAATTTTCATAAGTTTGTTAAATTTCATTTCAAAACCAATATATGCACTATCCGTACAGATGGAGGTGGAGAATATCTAAACAACAATTTCAAACTTTATTGCAAAAATTGGGGAATTCTTCATCAATATACTTGTCCTTATACACCCGCTCAGAATGGTGTTGCTGAACGCAAGAATCGTCATATTCTAGAAACCATTCGTAGTCTCTTGATCCATTCCAATGCACCTCATACTCTTTGGGTTGAAGCTCTACATACGGCTATCCATGTTATAAACCGTCTACCTACAGCTACCATTCAATACAATATCCCATTTGAAATGCTCTATCAAAAGCCACCATCATATACCCATCTTAAAACCTTTGGATGCCTATGTTTTCCATGGTTAAAACCTTATTCCAAATCCAAACTGTCTCCTCTATCAATTCCATGCATTTTTGTAGGTTATACTTCAAACCAAAAGGGATTCTGGTGTTTTGATCCTAATACTCAACGGATGTTTACATCCAGGCATGTAGTCTTCAACGAAAATGAATTCCCATATCATAAACAATCACTGCAGGCCAATAAGCACAATTACCGTGCTTCAGAACATCAAATTCCACCATTTCTATTAGTTCCCACATCCTCTCTAACCACTGCAGTCAACACTCCAAATAATTCAACCATAGATCTACCATCAACAATTACCCAGACTCATCCAAGCTCTTCAAATTCCGATCCTACACCTTCAGATTCTACACTTAGTGTATCTTGTCCCATTACTTCTCCAATTAACAATCCCAAACTTCACCAAATGAAAACTCGCCTCCAAACATGGAACCTTAAACCCAAACCTATTTTCGATCTCAGTCATCAAATAATCACATTTGATCCTACCTCCTACAAGGAAGCAGTCAAGCATGAACATTGGCGGAAGGCAATGTCACATGAGTTTCAAGCTTTACAATCTCAAGGCACGTGGACTTTAGTCCCTCCAACTGATGGCCAAAACATTCTTGGTTGTAAATGGACCTACCGAACCAAATACAACTCAGATGGTACATTCGCAAGGCATAAAGCTAGATTAGTAGCTTTGGGATACAATCAAGAGTTTGGAATTGACTACATTGAGACATTTAGCCCGGTTGCTAAAATTACAACTGTCCGTGTGTTGCTAGTATTAGCTCTTCATCATCGTTGGACAATACATCAACTAGATGTATCTAACGAATTCTTGCACGGCTCTCTATCCGAAACAGTCTTCATGAAGCAACCAATTGGATTTGCTGACACTCACCATCCAACGTATGTGTGCAAATAAAACAAAGCCTTGTATGGTCTTAAGCAAGCACCGTGTAAATGGTTTGAAATGCTCACCGGGTTCCTCCATCAGCTCAAGTTCACAACGAGTCAGTCAGATCCGTCACTACTCATGTATCGGCAGGATACCTCAAGAGTCTACGTACTCATATACGTAGATGACCTCATAGTCACTGAAAATGATTCTTCTGCTATTTAACAGCTGCTAGAACAGCTGTAATACAAGTTCAAAATGAGGAAACTGGGTTTATTAAATCAGTTTCTCGGCATCACCGTGGCTTCTACACCGACTGGCCTATTACTTCAGCAAACAAGGTATGCCGAAGACATTCTTGCAAGAGCTGGAATGCAAAACAGCAAGCCCGTATCCGCACCATGCTACCTCAGGAAAGCTTCAGAAAATAACACCGAACTGTTTTCAAATCCGTAGCTGTATCGGCAACTTATAGGTGCACTACAATATCTGACTTTGACTCGTCCAGATATTTCACATGCAGTAAATCGAGCGTGTCAACAAATGCATCAACCAAGAATCACTGACTTTGAAGCACTCAAATGAATATTAAGATATATTCGAGGAACTACACAGTTCGGCCAACCGATCAGTGGAAGCTCCTTAACACTTCAATCCTATGTTGACTCAGATTGGGCAGGTGATCATACTGATCGCAAATCTACAACTGGATACTGCAACTTCTTGGGTTCATCTCTTATATCTTGGAGTGTTAAAAAGTAAACAATCATAGCACACTCGTCCACAGAAGCAGAGTACCGAGCCATTGCATTAGTTACAACTGAAATCATATGGTTACGACGACTTCTACATGAACTAGATTGTCCTCAATCAGAACCAACCAAGTTATACTGTGATAACACCTCGGCAATTGCATTGGCGAACAATCCGGTATATCATGCCCGCACCAAAACATTGAAATTGATTGTCATTACATTAGAGATTGTATAAAGAATAATAGTATTCAAGTTCACCATATCTCCTCCAAGGATCAACTAGCGGATTTGTTCACCAAATACCTCCCTGTTACAAGGTTCAAGCTGCTTGCTCACAAACTGATCAATCGTCCCGATTCATCCGTTTTCCAGGGGGTATTAGCAAATAATAAGAAAACTTAACAGCAAGCCATAGACCAATAATAGTGCTACACGTGTAATAGCTATAGACTCTCACTGTATTTGTAAACTCTATAAATAGAGTTAGTGTAACACTGAGAAAGGTATGAAATTAGATCATACCTCCCTGTTACAAGGTTCAAGCTGCTCGCCCACAAATTGATCAATCGTACCGATTCATCCATTTGCCAGGGGGTATTAGCAAATAACAAGAAAGTTCAAGAGCAAGTCATTGACCAATAATATTGCTACACGTGTAATAGCTATAGCCTTTCTCTGTATTTGTAAACTCTATAAATAGAGTCAGTGTAATACTGAGAAATGAATGAAATAGATCATTATCTCAAACTCTTTCTTGCATTTCTTGAATTGCCGGCTTAACAGCTAAGGCAACTTTTCATCAACAACTTGGCCTATCACATCCTCCAGGCTGAAGTCATTGCCATCTTCCCTGGAGTTCCTGACCAGATCTATGACAGATCCTGTGCCATTCACTGCTCATCGCACCCAACAGCTTCCATTTCATTCATGCTTTGAGGTATCTTTGCTGCATTATTATACAATACAATTTGCCTTATTTCAATTCTCCCATAATGGCATGGTTCTTGTGGTTGATGTACTGATATGAGCCTTCTTGTTGTCCAAAAGATGGCTGACTTTGATGAAATTAAATTGGTTATTGTTCTTCATTGCTATGGACTTGGCCTTAACTCTTAAGTATGGTCAATAGGAAAGGAGAATATCTACTTCAAGAAGCTTAATTTAGGATAATATAATATAGCATAACATGAATATAATTAGATGACTGTACTGATAGTTCTTGAAATACTTAGGAGTGAATGATAATGAACATGCAAGTAAAATAGAGCATAAACAATAACAAGAATTTAGTTAAGGGTGGGGTGATTCAAGTTATCTTTATATGTAAATTGTATTAGTTGTATAATCCCTACAAAAGCAAACAAAAATTATGAATTATTAGACTTATGATGAATTTAAGATAACCAATTATATAGTGGTGATTGAAGTCAAACTCTACGAACAACCCATTGTCACTAAGATCTCTCTCAGAAGTTCTTCTATAAGAGATGCGAACTCACATATTCAACTAGCACTTCTCTTGGAGAAATTATTCCGTGAGAAGTCCGGACAGAAAAGATGCATCCCGATTGTGAGTGTACACACTGTATACTCTATGTATAATTTTTATACACAATTTGGTTCAAACTGTGTGCACACTATTTGTACACAGTGTGTACACTCACAGTCCGAAGCATCTTTCACGTTCCGACACCCATTCGGACACCGCACGGAATAATTTCTCCTTCTCTTGTAATATCAATGTCATACTTCCTACTAATCCTTACTAACAAGAAATCGCTAGATAGGCCATGACATATGGGTGTCACAACACATATACTAGTTTCAAAATAGTACATCCTGAAAAAAAAAAAGCGACATAACACCTAATAAAGATAGGCCCAACATATTATATCATGGCACAAATGCCCAATTATATAAATGTCTAGAATGCAACCACATGCATCATAAGTGCATGAACTTAGACTTTAGAAAGAAGATGATGATATGCTCCACCAGCGCTCGATTTTAGAGGATTCTCCTCAAGTAAATGAAAATCTAGATGTTATGGATTTTTATTGAATTAGCAAAGCAAATCTTGCATTCTTTGTGGACATAAAGATGCAAATGCATTAGACCTATATGATTTTGTCAAATTAATGAGATCAGTTGATTTTTTTTAATGTTTGTAATTAGTAACAATGAAAGACTCATACCCCTTGACATATTAATAGAAGGTCATTTTATAAAAAAAGAGCTTATTTTAAATTTAAATTAGCTTAAAGAGTATATTAACAAAAAAAATTAAAAAGGAGCAAATACGGAACTTAATTATCCAATTTCATCAGAAACTGGAATTTCCTTATCCGGTTTTTACTTTGATCGGATATATAGGATGAAAATTGTTGACAAAATCTTTATAATTAAGGTAATCTTATCAAATCTAGTGACATTGACGCTCATAATTTTAATAATATGCACATCCTACTTAGGGCATCAACAATTTCATTCTCCGGACCATCTTTGTGCTTGAGAACAAAGGTGTAATCTCAAAGAAAATGAACTCACTTTACATGACTGGAGTTGAGTTTTCTTTTAGCGTTGAGACATTTTAGAGCCTCAGGATCATAGTAGAGAGTATGAACTATCTTGAAAGGAGATAATGTCTCAACTAATGTAGAGTATGGCAATAATATAAAATTCATGGTCATATGTAGAGTAACGTCGGGGCACATCATTCAAATTCTCACTAAGGAGTTGTTTTGTTTGAAGAAAAAGAAATGCAGTGTAAAATAAAATTTTGATTTTTTGTTTGATGAAAAAGGAATGCAATTTAAAGTTTCAATGAATTATTATTTACATAGTTGATTTTTTTATGTATTATAAACTCGCGCAACCTTGCCCCGAATTCCCTTTTCATCGCAAGACAACTGCGTTGTTGTTGTCTACCATCTAGCCCACCCATTTCTTATCCCAATGCGTGGGGTCGGCTACATGAATTATTTTTCTCTATTATTTCATATTAAAAGTCAAATTCTTATTTAAATCTTTTAAAAAAAATCATTTCTAATATTTTTAATCAAGTCCTTTTAGGTCAATCTCTCTATTTTTTAATATAAGTCAGATCTAATACATCTATTCTCCTAACTAGGTCATTGGAAGACTGAAGTTTTATGTAACCAAATCATCTAAGGCGACTCTCATTTATCTTATCTTCCTCCACCTCAACCATCTAACTTAAATTCTATTAATAATATCCTCATCTATTTCACCATCGTTTTAAACAATGGACCTGATATATCTAAAACGTGAAAATTTTAAATATCTTATATAAAATTAAATTATATATACATTTAAAAAATATTATATTACTAAAATATTTATATTAAAATATTACAATTTATTAATTTAATTATTATAACATTTTAAAAATATTTTTATTAAAAGCAAGATTGTAAAAGTTATTAGTTTGTTCATCTCTATTTCGACCTTAGCAAGATTAGTTATCTTCCTGATCTCTCACCACTATACTACATCTAAAATTACATCTAATTAGATTTTCTCTTCAAAACTATTCATAACCTAGCGACTTAGATAATCTTTTTTAGTGAGAGAAGTTTGAGAGAGAAGCTCTGCTAGGGTTATGGCTTTTTTCATTTTCTTCCCAGCTCTTTAAGGCTCCTCTCTATAGCAGCTGGAGGGATGGATCCCTCCTTATACAACGCCTCTTTCCTTCAACTGCCTACCTCTCCTCTTCCTCCCCATTCTATTGGGACCACGAACCCCTTACCATGGGATCGTATCCTTATCGGAACCCCAAATCATTGTGAGTTTTCTATTTCCCCTCTTAAAACTCCAGACAAGATCATAATTTTTTCTACTGAAGATATCACAATTACTTCTGATGAGTGGGATCTTTCACTCATTGGATACTCCTTAGGTAAAAAACCATACTATGAGACTTTTCTCATGCTAATCGAAAAATCTAGACTCATCTCAAACTTATCTCTCCAAGTAAAGGATTTTTCTTATTCAAATTCTCAAGCGCTCATGATTATGAACTTGTTTGGTCTAGAGGAGCTTGGTTTATGCTTGGAAAACTTTTTTTTCAGAAGTGGACTCCTCAGTTCTCCCTGATACGTCAAGAGCTCACCTCTGTGCCTATATGGTTTAAAATTTACGACCTTCCGTTATCCATTATGTTGTTAAACCGCTGTCATAATATCTAAAATAGCCACAATAATTGGGTATCTGCTTGCTATAGATTCTCTGATCACAACCTCAAAATCCAGGCATACGTATCTTAGGGTCTGTGTTCAAGTAGATGGCTCGACAATTTACCCTGAAATCATACCCATTTCAATTGAAGGAAAGATTTTCAACCACAAGATACAATATGAGTGGAGACATTCTCTTTGCTCATTTTGCAAATCTTTAAATCACCTCTCTTCGAATTGCTTCTTAAACCCAAAACTAGAAAATCAACCTACCTCTCTGCCTCAGAGAGGAAGAAGTTATAGTCTTAGGCCACGCCCCTCTTCCCAGAATCTAAAAGGGATTCTTCCTACTAAAAAAAACCCACAAACACCAATAATTCAGTACAATCACTACCCATTCACAATAAACATGTAGCTCCTTCTGTTGCACCCAACTCCATCCCCGATAATATTGTCCCAACCAACCCTTAAGCTGCTCCCAACTCCATCCCTGATAGTTCTATACCCACCAAACTTGTGGATACAAGGAAAAACATCTTCCCAAGCCTCAAATCCCCCACCTCTGTGGCCACCTCATCTTCAAGTTCTATCATTCCCCCCTTTGTAATAATTCCCTCAAAGACCCCTGCAAAAATTCTATCACCCAACAAATTTAGGGTCATTCAGGACTATCACGAATTTGATGATTCCTCTTCTCAAAATTTTGAGCATCCCAAAGATACCTCTTATAACCCTCAAACTAATTCTTCAATGGCCACTAGCTCTCAGCCTAATTCTTCTCATCCAAAAGTGGATATCTCCTATGCTACCCATTCTAACAGAAATACTAGAGGGAAGGGCTCTAGACAAGGTCTAAATCAAACACATAATCAATCATGATCTTTTCTTCTTTAGTGGCTTGGAATATCAGGAGTTTCAATAACCCTGATAAGGTTTTTTACTGTAAAAATTTGGTTCATGATCAGGGTCTTTACATTTTATGTATTCTGGAAAATCGCATCCAAAACTCTAATCTCAACAATCCTTGTTTCTGTTCAACCCATGAAGTTTTTGATCCATAACTTAGCTTTAATAACTTTGACCTTGCCTCTTTAGGGAGCATTTGGATTATATGGAACTTAGAAAAACTATCCTTTTACCCAAAATTTTCTTATAGTCAGATGATATCCGTAATCATCTTGTTTGGTTCTCGACAATCAATTTTACTTTTAGTTATTTATGCCTCAAATACTTTTGAGGAACACTTCTTTCTATGGGATGACTTGCGGGAATCAAACCCACATGACACCTTGCCTTGGGTGGTGTTTGGATATTTTAATTTTTTGTTATTTCAATTTGAAAAAAATGGAGGGAATTTCATCATGGCTTCTAGGATGAACCCATTTAATTCTTTTATCTTCGATACAAATCTACTAGAGCTTCCTTCTACTAGCAATTTTCATACTTGGTTTATTCAAAGAGCAGACAATCCAATCCATTTGAAGTTAGATCATGTTCTTGTTAATGAAGCTTGGATCAATACTTACCTGGGTTCTCACAACATGGTCTTGAATAGCCTGATCTCATATCACTCTCCACTTATTCTTAGAGTTAACACATAAAGGAGAATAAAATAGTGATTTATGTATAAAAATTACTAGACCAAAATACCTGATTTCTAGAGTACTCTTGTGAACATTTTTTATGCACCTTCCCAAGGAAATCCCATTACGTGCTTATATAATAAGCTGAAGATGTTGAAAGAGACAATAAAAACTATGAACTAGGATTCCTCCAATTTCATTGCTACTAAATATGCAAATTTGTTTGTTACTCAACAACAGTGTCAATTGCTAACTGATCAAGATCCCCTAAACATTATGCTATGTGATAAGCTTAAGAAAATTAATATTGATCTTGCTTCTACAATTCTATTTGGGCTTCCTGGACAATTCAAAGATTAAAAGTAAAGTGGTTGACCAATGAAGAGGAAGATATGAAATTTTTATACTCTAAGCTTTGCAAAAGAAACTATTTTAATAGATGTTCTCTTTCTGCTTCTATCCTTAGCCTTGATAATTCTCATGCTGACAATATTTAAATTATTATAAATCAGTTCAAGGATATATACAACTCTCCTTCTCTAATGCTTACTGACAACAACCTCATATGAAAAGGTAATGTTATGCCTTCTGCTGCCATTATCTTACTTATTTTGTGTGTCCCTAATGTGGAAATACATTTGGCTGTTCTATCTAGCCACCCCAACTTTGCCCCTAGACCCGATAGTTTTATATTTAAATTATATAAGAGAACTTGGAGCATCATTGACCCTTTTGTTTGTAATGTTATCAAATCATTTTTCTCCAAATGTTATCTCCCTAAAGGTGAGTAATACTGCCTTAGCTTGCATTCCCAAAAAAGCTCAAGTCAAGAATATCCAAGATTTTAGACCTATTGCTCTTTGCAATATTTTACACAAAATCATTGCAAAGATTCTAGCTTTTCGTATGAAAGTGATTATGCCTGAGATCATCCATCCGAGTCAAGCTGCTTTTATTTCCAATAGTTTTGCTATTGATAACCTGATTTTAGCGGTGGAAATCATCAATTTGTTTAAAAATAACACCAACTTATATATATTTTGTGCAAAATTTGATATCATGAAAGCTTTTGACACGATCTCTAGGGAGTTTTTTTTTTTTTTTGCAAGAATGGCTAAGAAGGGTTTTTAGGCCATGTCAATCAATTGGATCAAAGTGTGTATCAATGATATTCATTTCTATACATGTATTGATGGGGCTCTTGATGGGTTTTTCTCCTCCACTTCGAGACTTAGGCAAGTTTGTCCTCTCAGTCCTTACCTTTTTGTATCATTATGGATGCTCATTGATGCTCCTATTGGTGCTCAAAGGTTTGAAGGCTTTAATTTTGAAAGGTTCCATTTATCTCACCTCACCTATGCGGACGACCTGTTGGTTTTTGGGAAAGCTGATACATTTAATTGTAACTGCATCATGTTTGTTTTCCAATTTCTCTTGTTTGCACCTGAACTTGCATAAAAGCCCCCTTCTGGTCTCCCCTCTTGTTACCTCTCCCTCTAACATCTCTCACACCCTTCAAATTCCTAATATCTCTACTAAAATTTCCTACTTTTGGATTCCCATATCTCTAGGAAGGACTAAACTTTCTAAGTTTTCTTCTTTGATGGAAAAAGTTACTAATCTTCTTTCAGGTTAGAAGGCTAGACTACTCACTTTTGCAGATAAACTGCAATACATCAAATTTACCATCACCAATATGGTGGCTTATTGGATTAGAATAACGATTATTCCTAAAACCACTTATAAGGCTATTAGAAAACTTTGTTCAAATTTCTTATTCTATGGGGGCTTGGATCTCAATAAATTTCACCTAATATCTTGGGCAAATACCTTTAAGCCTCTATCCAAATGTGTGTTAGGAATTGCTTCTTTTAAGGCTTTAAGATATGCTTACAATTGTGGGATAATTATGAGATGATACAACTAACCCATTCCACTCTCTAATTGGATTATGATTGGATATACTTCACCTTGGAAACCTCCCATGCAATATGCCACTGCTTTTTTGAAAAGTATTTATAATATTGTTTCCTTGGCTAGAAACAAATTCAGTTTTCTCATTAGACAAAGAAACCCAATTATTGGTAAGATTGATCTGCATACATTTAATGAAGTGTGAGTTATCATTTTATATGTGAGTGACATAAATGGCAAAATGACGAAACTACCTATGATATTTTTAATTAATAAAATTGACAGATGAAGAATTGATGTATATATAGCCAAGGCTGGTCGGTTTCGAACTAGGCAAAATTATGCAGCTAGAAGGCCACTTGGCCGGCGGGTGCAGAGGAGACCAGCCTTTTTTAAACTGTCAAGAAAAAAGACTCTTTTGGACATTTCTTCCCAAGCTTTTGCATTAATAAATCCCCAAACTTTTGCAGTAATAATGGGCTTCGCTCCAAATTTTCCCAAAAAAAAAAAAAAAAAACTTTTGCATTAATTTCCCTAATGATTTTTTTAGGATAATTAAAAAAAGGGAATGGCAGCATAATATAATCTTAATCATGTAAAAAAATATTTTTGATATAAAATTTAAATAGGAGTAAATATATCAAATATTTTGGCATTTTTATCCTAAAAAAGCCAAACGACGTTTTGTATAGGAAAATGTAAAATATTTTGACATTTTCCTACGAAATATAATTTCGAGTGGCCAAATTTATTTTCTATGAAATATTTTATAGATATAATATTTATAAAATTAGATGTAATTTCAAATGAAGTATAGTGGCGAGAGATCTTCTACAATCTCGAGAAATTTGCTATGCATAATTTTCCCTTTTGCCAATAAGTTCCGCAACTTCTCTACTGGAAATATCTTATTTTTGGGGGGTCATCAAATATCAAATATTTGTTATTAACTTGAAAGGATTTGCAATGGAGAAATTAACACTTCAGAGGATCCTTCTCAACAATATTTGCCTTGGTTATCTTCGTAGCATCATCTTCTCTTTTCTCCTCCTCCTATTCGTAAACAATACTAAACTTCAACCCAACTATCTTCAGCTTCTCTGTCTTGAAATAAATAATAAATATAAAAATAATTCCAAAAGGCTCCTTAATTAATAAAGCTTAAATGAAAAGCGAGTATAAGGAATCTCCAAAAAGAAATTTGAATGTGGACTAAATAGTCTAGGTGATGTGAGAGTGGATTAGTGCCGTATAAAAGTCGTGTTACTTCTCTTTTAGTACGTTCCTTGAGTGAGAATTTTGCTATGCAAATTTTCTAGCAATAGAGGTCTGTAGGCGACGGAGGTTAGAAAGATCATTGTTTGATGACGGAGGTCAGAAATGTCATTGTATGATAAAAGGGGTGAAACGGACCGAAGTTGGTGGGTGACGGAGGTCAGAAGAACCGTTGTCTAGCGACAGAGGTCAGAAGTAACATAGTCGGCGGGCGTCAAGGGAGGAAGGATCGTATTCAGAGGGTGATGGAGGTCAAAAGGACCTTAGTTGGCGGGCGATGGAGGTCATAAAAATTATTGTCTGGCGACGAAAGTCGAAACGACCGTAGTCGGTAGTCGACAAAGGTCAAAAGGACTTTTCTGGAGACGGAGGTCGGACTGACCATAGTCGACGGGCGACGATGGTCAGAAAGACTATTGTCTGGTGGAGAAGGTCGAAAGGATCGTTTACGGGCGAAAGTCTGTTGTTGGAAAGAAATCTGGTGACGGGCGAAAGTCAGGCTTCGGGTGGAAGTCTGGCATCGGGAAGAAGTCCGACGAAATTTTGATGACGATCAGAAGTCCAGCAACAGGTCGAAGTTCGACGTCGGGTAGAAGTCCGACGAAAGTCTCGTTTTGGGAAGAAGTCTGCTATCGGGTAGAAATCTCGTGATTGGTATTAGTCCGACGACAGACAAAAGTTTGACGTCTAGTAGAAGTTTGGTGACGGGCAGAAATCTTGTGTCATGTATAAATGTGACGAAAGTTTGGCCACGAGTATAAGTCCGGTGTCGGGTAGAAATCTGGAGGGGTAGATGTCCGACGAAAGTTTGGGTACTGGCAGAAGTCCGGTGTTGGGTAGAAATCTAGCGTCGGGTAGGACTCCAACGACAAGGGGAAGTCCGACAATGGTTGAGAAGTCTGGTGGCAAGAGAGCTCTCTTCATTCCTTAATTTTCTTACTTCTCTTCTTGCTTTGGTCTTTCCTAAATTGATAAATGAGAGATCTATTTATAATTTTTTGAGAGTGGCATGACAAATAAATAGGAGGAAGATCAAGGGTAAATTGGGAGTGGTTTGAATGGACGGCCGATGTTGAATCCCTTGATCATAGATCATTTATTAAGCATTTGAATCTCTTAGTGATATTAGAATCCGATGATCATGGGTTCATTGGATTCGTCTCATCGAGCCGCTCGATTCGACTATAAGCAATCCACATTTGAAAACTGTTTGGTAATCTAAATTATGGATTGAACTTTTTAAATGCTCTCCGGGTCTTTGATTTGGACTCATTTGAGGTCGGATTGAGTCGAATTTGGTGTCGTTGGGTTCATATTTTCAAGACCTTCAGTTCGATTATAAGTTTGGTGAAATTGGAGCTGAGATTTGTCTTGGATTTAATTTTTGAAGTTTCCAACAAGATTTTTGCTTTGAGATTCGTGCCCGATCAACATAATTTTTTGATGATATAGCAAGTACCAATTTTGTACATATAATTAATTGGAAGAATAGAAATCAATCACCAATAATCGTGTCCTTATATGCATTGATAATTGATATTCTTGCCAAAGGTTGCGATGTTTTTCTTCGCTCCGCTAGCGTTTTTTCTCCGCTAGGTCCCGCTGCCTTGTCTTCTTCGACGAGTTGTGTGAGCTTTCTCTCTCCGTTTGTGGGTCGGTTTTCCCTTCTCCTCGATGGATTCGGTTCGTCTTCGCGATCCAGGTTTTTTATGTGGGGCTTCCTCGCCTTTATCTTTTAAAGATGCTTTATCTGGTTCTTCTTCTTCTTTCCCTGAGCTTAACGTATCTTCGCATCGTGGCTTACCGGCTTTATTAATTTCTGAGGATGAGTTGCGTTCGCTTGCTGCTCCTTTTGATTTTACTTTGGTTGGACATTTTCCGGGTAGACGTCCATCTGTTGATGCGATTCGAAAGTTCTGTTTCAATTTAAAACTGATAGGGGATTTTTCGGTTACTGTTCTTAACCAAAGGAATGTTTTGATCAAATTGGTAAATGATTTTGATTATTGTCGGATTTTCGCTCATAGATCCTATTTTGTTTAAAACTGCTATATGAAAGTGGTAAAATGGTCACCCAATTTGGATGTGGAGGTTGATTCTCCCATTGTGCCTATCTGGATTTCCTTCCCTCTTCTCAGGCCGCATCTTTTCTCTCCTAGAATTTTGTTTGGTTTAGGTTCGATTTTTGGTCGCCCTCTTAAGTCTGATATGGCCACGGTGTCAGGTTCCCGTCCGTCTGTGGCGCGTATCCTTGTTGAGTTGGATGTTACGAAAAAATTTGTTAATAAGGTTTGGGTTGGTTCAGCTGAATCGGGATATGTTCAGAATGTGATTTTTGATGAGATTCCTCATTTCTGTGGGCATTGTAGTTCTTTAGGTCATTCTATGGTTCTATGTCCTATATTGCATCCTTCTGTTAAAAATTTGAAAACTGTGGATGCCCAGCTTGGGATGTCGGAGTCTATTGACCCTGGTGAAGTGAATTTGGATATATCTGGTGAGATTAACACGGGTTTAGATGCTAATGTAAATAAGGTGGTGGCTGTCAATTCGGTGGCTGTTGAAACTATTTTGTCTCCTACTGCGGTTCCTTTCATTCCGGAGTGTGGGGTTGTTGGTATTGATCAGTCGGATGTGGTGGAGGCTTTGCCGGATGTTGTGTTGGTGTCAGATGGTAATGAATTGGTGGTTGCAAATTCTACTTTGCCTACGCATGTTCCTGTAATCTGTGGAGGTGATGTGGTTGTTGGTGTGGAGGACTCGGATCGATTGCAGAAATATGTTTTGAATGTGGACGCTAAGTTGGATGGTCAGGGAGTTGTTTCGGATAAGCAGGAATTAGTGATTAATTCGCAATGTCTGGTTACTGTCCCTGTTAAACTATCGGGTGAAAACATTAAACCCAATGCCGATTGGTTGAATAATTCGTCTGAATTCGATTCTGACTCTGAATCTTATTCAGATTCTGGCGAGGAGTTTAAATTGGTCCGTGAAAAAACGCTTAAAGTTGCTTCTCGGGGCAAATTATGGAATAGAAGTGGTAGAATAAGATAATTTCTTTTTCTATTTGGATCAATTTTTGTGGTTGTTCGGTTTGCTTGGCGCTTGGATTGGAGTTTGCGGAGCGATGATGTGGCTGGGACTCCTCGCCTCATCGGCTGTCTTGCGGCAACCGTCGGTATTCTTCACTCTTCTGGATGGTCCTTGCACAGAGTTGAGCTGCTGGGAGTCCCGGCTATCTACTGAGCTCTCCTTTTTGGAATTAATTTCCTTGTTTTTTTATTATCTGTGTTGGAGTTTGTAGTTTCTTTTTGGGCCTTTCTCTTTTTGTGAGTAGTCCTTTATTTGATGTATCTCTTTTTATTATCAATATAAAAATATGAGTTTGAGGAGAAAAAAATAATAATAATTGATATTCTTGCCGTGATTACCTGTGCATATTTTTCTTCATGTAAATAATATCTTGAATGGTATATTGTTTCTATTTCATAAAGTTATGTTTTTGGTCTTTTAGATCGGGGGGGGGTAAACCAGGCAAGTAAAACTCGAGTCACTTAAATCTTAAGCTGGAACTTGATTAATTAATCAAGTTCAAGTTAGCTTGAGCTTAAATTTAATTTTATAAATTCCAATAGACTCATGAAATAGACAGAAAGCATTCTTATTCAAACTGTGATTATAAAATATGTTGGAAATAATAATTCAATAAAAAAATTAAAAAATAACATAAAATAAGAATAAAAATAGAAAATATTAATGTTTTTAGTAACTTTATACTAAAGTTATTGAATTTTGTATTTATTAACTGTATTTAATATTAACATTTGTTGACGAAATTATCTCACAAACTAACGAGTTTTTGGCTCAAAATTTTGTTGTTTGCTCATGCAACTCAACTCAAGTTACACCCCCTAATAATTTTGGATGAATTCTTAACTATAGAACATCTTCACTGCAAATTAAAAGAATTATACTAAAAAACTTACGTTATATTTCTTGAAATCCACACAACGAACAATTTAGGAAGATGCTAGCTTGCATTGAAATATTTTCATTTTTCATAATTTTCTTATTTTCGGGTGTCATCTCGAATCAACGGACAATGTAAATAGACGGTTGAGATTCATCCAATAAATATTCATATATGAGGCAAAGGGCTCACCCTTTCTGTCACTAGAGGAAAGTATTAAAAAATGAGTAACCCGGCTTTTATACGGTACTAATCTACTCTCATATGACCTATATTATTTGGTCCCACATCGAGATTTTTTTTTTTTTTTTTTTGGTAGAATCCTCACACTCTCTTTTCATTTGAGCTTTATTAATTAAGGGGTCATTTGGAATTATTGTTATTGTTGCGTGCGAGAATATACGCGGCGGTAGAGTTTGTAAATTCATGTCCTAGCGTTGCATGAGTATTTCGCACACAAACAGAAAAGAGAAAGTGAACACCAAGGTTTTTACGTGGAAAACCCAAAAAGGGAAAAAACCACGGGGCCTCGCCCAGTTGTAAAGTTCCACTAGTGATTTTGTAGATTACAGATGGCTGATTAGTCCCACAAGTTGGGATATTCAGAATACAATTTGTTTCTCCCAGGAAGTTTATAAAATTTTGCGAATTCTTGGCGTTTCTCGAAAATCTGGCAGAGTTCCGGAGTCTTCAGGCGGCAGGAAGAGTTTTGGCGGTGGTCGAGGAGGTGAGGAATCACCTTTTCCCCCTTTCTCCTCTTCTTCTTCTCTCTTCTGCGAATTCCTGGCGTTTCTTGAAAATCCGGCAGAGTTCCGGCGTCTTCAGGCGGCAGGAAGAGCTCCGACGGCGGTGGTCGAGGAGGTGAGGAATCTCCTTTTCCCCTTTCTCCTTCTCTTTCTCCTTCTCTTCTTCTTCTCTCTCTTCACTTGAGTCCCTTTGGTGTAGAATGAGGGCTCTATTTATAGTTTTTCTGGAGTGGCATAGCCCGTAAATAAGCGTGAGATCAAGGGCGAACAGGGAGTGGTTTGAATGGACGGCTGATATCGAATCCTTTGATCATGTACCGTTCGTTGGACATTTGAAGACCTTAATGATGTTGGAATTCGATGATCTTGGGCTCGTTGGATTCGTCTCGTCGAGCCGCTCGATTCGACTATAAGCTCGTCAAAATCGGAGACCGTTTGTTAACTAAAATTGCGGTTTGAATCTTCCAACAGCGCTTTGAACCCTTGATTCAGACTCATTTGGGCTTGGATTGGGTTGATCTTGGTGTCGTTGGATTCGTATTTCCGAGATGCTCAGTTTGACTGTAAGCTCGTTGAAATCGAAGTTCATATGCTCCCGAAATTAATTTTTGAAGTTTCCGAACTGATTTTGCCTCGAGATTCGTGCCCAATCAAGATTATTTTGTGATGACGTTTTAGTTATATTTCTTTTTTTTATTTCAAAACAGAGAAGCTGAAGATAGCTAGCTTAAAATTTAGTATTGTTTAAGAATAGGAGAAGGAGAAGAGAGAATATGATGCTAGTTGATGCTACTCAAATAAAATTGGGCACACAAAATTATATATTGTAGGAAGATGGAAAAATATTTTACATTTTGCTATAGAAAATGTCGTTTGACATTTTTAGGGTAAAAATGTCAAAATATTTGATATTTACTCCTATTTAAATTTTATATTAAAAAGATTTTTTTTTTACATGTTTAAGATTATGTTATGCTCTATTTATATTTAGTCCTATAAGAAGATATAATGTGTTGCCATTCCCCATTTTTTCGATTATCCTAAAATAATCATCAGAGAAATTAATGCAAAAAGTTTTTTGTTTTTTTTTTTGGAAAAATTAGGGGCGAAGCCCATTATTAATGTAAAAGTTTGGAGGTTTATTAATGCAAAAGTTTGGGAAGGAATGTCCAAGAGAGGCTTTTTTCCTGACAGTTTGAAAAATGGCTGGTCTCCTCTGCACCCGCCGGCCAAGTGGCCTTCTAGCTGCATAATAGTGCCGTTCAGACGGCCTAGTTCGAAACCGACAAGCCTTGGCTATACCTTAGGGGTGCAAACAAGTCGAGTTTAGGTCCTTATCGAGCTCGGCTCGTTAGTTGGAAAGAGAGCTCGAACTCGAGCTCGTCTCACTGTAAACGAGCTTGAGCCGGCCCGCAAGCTGGCTCGCGAGACATGGGCGGGAATTTTTGAAATTTTAGGCGAGATTTTTAAAAAGTGTATGTTTTATTATAGCGATTTGTATTTAAATTTTTAAAAAATAAAAAATAGTTTACAAATTTTAATTTTCTTTTTAAATAGAGAAGCAAGTATAACTATACCACAAAGGGAAAATTTTAAGAATAAGCATGATTAAAAATTGAATTAACAATTTAAGCATGTTTTTAAAAAAATTAAATATAGGCAAAATCGCTCGTTTAAACAGTGACTTATGCTGACTAGGATTGTTGTCGTTATGCTGAGTTGGCAAAGAAATGGTTATATTAATAAGTCGCCCGGATAACAGGCGACTTATAAGTCGCCCGTTAAACGGGCGACTTAGGCTATAATTATAAAAAAAAATTTCTGAGGTGCTTATAAAGGATTCCCTTTGAGTTCTTCAATTCATGTTAGAGTATTGTTGGTCCAGCACAACACAGAAGTTACAGTACTATACTAATTAGTTTCCACTAGTAAGCTTCCCATGATTGCACAACTCTACGCCACCTAACCCCATCTGTCGTATTGCTTTCTTGAAATTCTCACATATATGTCTTAAGCAATGCCGATGAACAACATTAGAAAAGATTTCCCTACAACCTCTAACCAAACTAGCATGCCTGTCTGATATGATACAGAGATTGTGTCTGTTCGTAACTACGGGGAGTAGCTCATTCACTTGTCTCAGAAACCATATCCATGATTCGTTACACTTTGACTCAACTATAGCATATGTTAGTGGATATAGACCATTATTAGCATCCATTCCGATCGCAGTTAATAATGTCCCCCGATATTTACCGAGTAGGAATGTCCCATCAAGACACAGAACTGGTCGACAATAATTCCACCCAGTAATGGAAGGGCGAAATGCCCAGAATAGTCTTTGAAACCTATTTGTCTGCATGCTTTGAATTCTATATACCGTTCCAGGCATTGCAGAGGCAACAACACCCATGAACAAATTAAGAGTTCGATAAGATTCCTCCAAACTGCCAAAAACAACTTTAATTGCCTTCCTCCGAGCATCCCTTGCCTTCATGTATGACACTTTAATATTGAACTTCGATTCCATACGACCAATTATCTTCCTTGGCTTCAAGTCCATCTGCTTTCTAATTGTGTGTAGAATATAGAAACTTATAAACTGTGAGTTTCATTGACGGTGGCCACTATCAAGAATTGGAGACACACATGTATGCTGGTTCTTTATGGATGAGATTTTTCATATACCGCCTAAGCGTTTACTCTGAGCAGAATGAAGTCTCCATAAGCAAGAATATACCGGGCAATCATGCTTTGCACAAACAATTGTAAATTTCTTCGTATTCGATGCGATGACAATATATTTCACATTATTTTTAATTGCCCAGCCTTGTAACGCAAATTGCATATCACTTTTTCTTGTTAAGCACATTCCTTCAATTAAGTCGTTCGGAATCGAGAATTCATCCTCTATTATCACCGCATCATAATCACCATCAATGTCAACTTCCTAATCCCATTATTGTGTTGTCCTACAAGTCTCGGCGTAGTCATTATTTGCCAACATTGTATCTGTACTACTGACTAATCTAGAATAGTAATCTTGGATGATATTTCTAATCTCCTCATTATCAACTGCATCTCCATCGTTAATCGATGGTAATAGATCAGCACCATCATCATCAGAGCACTGCTCACTGGAGCCACTACTCATAGTCTCATAATCGCAATGATATGAAGAGCCTGATTGTGTAGACGCTATTGGAGGTTCCTGCGTCTGTTGATTCTCAGTATCAATACATTGAAAATATTATTTATCATTCATTAAACAATAATAAAAATTTCTACATATCTATTTGTGAAACATGATATAGGAAACTCACTAATGAAGGGCTTCTTCTATTGCTTCTACCCTTGAAGGACTAGTAACCACATCAACCCTTTCAACTTGGGTTGAAGTTGCATATCTTTCTGAATTTGGAGGCTCAATGCTATCTTCACTTATATTTTTCTCTTCGACATCAACATACATGATGAGAAATTTTGTTTCAGTCTGACATAATAAAACTTCACAAACATCGTCATCTTCAACATGTGAAGCGACAAACTCGTTTCCCACAGGCACTCGACAGACTAAGTTCATAGAAAACTTTGTAGAATCATACTTAAGTGCTCTAAGTATCCTTAACTTAAGCTGCTCTAAGTTTATATTTCTTGGCACATGTAAGAGACGATTCCTACCCCCAAAATAACTTGGTACAAATTTGTCATCAACTTGTAACTCGTCTCCATACAGGAGCATGAAAGTTACACCACGTCCACTCATTGTTCAGCTCGTACGTGCCACTAAAAAAAAGTACAAACAACAAATTCTTAATATAGGTTTATTTTAATTCATATTATCTGTAAATCATAATATTAACACAAGAATATCATAATAAAAAATTAAAGTAATTCAATTATGACATCAACATATTTAAATGATTAGTAATTTATGAAAAAAAATTAATACCAATAATTTACTTCTACTTATCTCTTCTGTTTGTTTGTCCACATGCCTAAATATATATTTCTCAAAAATATAAACTCATGGATAATATTAGGGGTGTCAATTCGGGTCAACGGGTCGGGTTCGGGTCGAACCCGAAACTGACCCGGCACTGTTCGGGATATATTGACTTTAAAAAAAATTTGTCGCATGCTTGCTACATGACTTCAATTCCCATGTCACCAAAAAAAATAGATTTGTGCTAAGACATGTTAAATTAACCTATATTAAAAATTTAGCTCATTCCAAACATGTTAAATTAACCCAAAACTTTAGTTGAATATACACTACCTTCAAATTATAATGAGCATTGCTTAATAATCAAGTATGAAAAATTCAAAAAAAAAATTGTTATCCAACCTTCATCTTCTCTATCCCAAAATAACAAAAAAACACGTATATTTATCGCACAAATTGTCACTAACTCACAGATTTATATATAATTTAACCCTAAATCACATGTCTACAACATATTTAAAACATTCAAAGTCTAAATACATAAATCTATACTTATCGCAAATAAATCTTCAAATACACTCCACAAACAAAGAGATTTACCAAAAAAACTAGAGATAAAGTTTCTAAAGCATAAATCTTTACTTCTTTAGGCAAAATACACAATAATCAACATCTATTTAACTTATTTAACATAAAATGCAAAAAAAAAAGCCTAAACTTACTTGATCTGGCGACGAACAGACGGAGCAGCAAATAGCGAAAGATGCTGAAGAGGGAGATGAATGGTTCGGGAAAGGGAAAGCAGATAATTTAATTATGTCTAAGTCGCCCGTTTAACCGGCGACTTATAAGTAAGTCGCCTGTTAAACGGGTAACATAGACTGAAGTCTTAATTGCCACATCATCTGCCATGTCGTCCGCTGGATTGCACCTAAGTCGCCTTTCAAACGAGCGACTTTGCCTATTTCTGAATTCTTTCAGCGCCATTCTTAATCTTATAGTTAAATTGTTAATTATGCTTAGTTCGAAAATTTGCCCTACCACAAATGGGGTGTCAATATTTGACACGACCCGAAAACTTGACTCGAATCCAACCCGAAAATTTCGGGTTAGGGTCAACCCAAACCCGAAACGGGTCGAGTTCGAGTTCAACATTTCGACCCGTTTCAAAAATCGGGATGGGTTCGGGTTAAACTTTTGACCCGAAATTGACTCTAAAGTGACCCGATTTTGACCCGAAAACCCAATTTTGACCCGGCAATCCGAGATTGACCCGGTTTTGACCCGAAAAGAGGAGATTGACCAACTTTTGACCCTAAAATTAGTAAATTTTTGTTGAAAACTAGTCATGCGGGTAGGGTCGGGTTGACTCGTATCCGAAGCGGGTTGGGTTCGGGTCCAAGAAACCGAAGCTGTTTTTAAAAACGGGTCAGGTTCGGGTTGATCCGAATAGTGCCGGGTCAGTTTCAGGTTCGACCCGAACCCGACCTGTGACCCGAAATTGACACCCCTACTAAATTTGAAGCTCTCAATTCATATTTTTTTATAAATAAATTTGTTTAAAAATGCAAAATAATTTAAAAAAAATTAAAAATAAGAAATTTAGGCTTTATTTGGGACGGCTTTCTTATTAATTCTTAAAATTATTTTTTTAGTAAAAAATAAAAAAAAAATTATACTGAAAAACTACTTTAATAAATAATAAAACAAATGTCACAAACAAATAAAAAAAAGCACTTCAACAAAACCAATGATGAAATCAAAGAGCAACAGAAGGGGCAAATTTGTAAACAGCATTTTTTAAATTTAAACTGAACAAGCCGCTCTTCACATTTATTTTTTTGGGAAATTTACATACATACTACTTTATAACATTCTATTTACATATCTAACATCCAAAATTTTAATATTACATACATATCACCCAATATCAGGGGTGTCAATTTCGGGTCACGGGTCGGGTTCGGGTCGAACCTGGA
>NW_021319814.1:67459-73589 GCF_001605985.2 Dendrobium catenatum | reverse complement strand
TATATATATATATATATATTTACCACTCATATATTTCATTTCTACTCATCATATTTGATATGAAAATGAACTATGGGTGGTATGTATCTAATATTAAAATTCGAGGTGTTAAATATATAAATAGAGTAGTACAAGGTGGTATGTAGTATATAAATCTCCCTTGTTTTTTTGCAGCTAGAATAAGAGATTTTTTTTTTTTAGTTTTTGTTTCTAAATCTAAATTTATCAAAACTTTACACTTAAATTTAATTGGTAGTTTTTAACTTCAGAATGGCAGAAAATTGCTTGGTCAAAGAAGAACTCAAGTGGTTTTGTTATTCAAAAAGATTGACTGTTAGTTTCATATTGAAATTTAATTTTAACTTTAGAAATAAATATTAATTTTTAAACTACAATATGGATATTTTAGGGCATTAATTTAATAAGTTATTTTTTATTTTATTTTGGATAACATTTTTGTTGTTTTTAAAAGAAATTTAACTTAGAAATATAATTTTGTTATTGAAAAGTAGTTTAAAAAAGCAGTATGAAAGTCATCCCAAAGAATGTCTTATGCGTTATATAGGGCGGCTTTCTTAATGATTCTTGAAGCAGCTTTATAGTATAAACATTAAAATTTATGTACTAAAAAACTATTTTAAGAAGAAGTAAGAAAGTCGTCCAAACGAAGTTTTAATCTTCAAATTTATGAACTCAGCCCATTTTATCCTGCGAATATGGTTGAAAATTATGATAAGTTTTTTTTTTAATTATTGAATTTATTTTAAGATGAATAAAAAATGATGCAATATATAGTCCTTTTTATTTTGTTGTTTTTAAATTTGAAGTCACCACGCAATAGTTAAGTCACTAGCCATGTGGCAACTTTTTTTTTTAAACAAAAAATAGATATATTAATAATAAAAAGCCATGGTTACAACAGGAGTAGAAGGAGAATAAAAAGAAGCAAAAGAAAATACATCCAAAGAAAAAGGCGGGCTTAGTAGACGGCCAAGACTACTAGCGTCCCTGAGGCCTCGTACGGACCATCCAATCAAAGGTTGCCACCAGCTAAACGACAGGAACACGAGCCCCGACCACATCATAGCCCAAATCCCCACGAGCACCAAAACATTAACGTCTACGCCGACCTCTACCACGAGAAATTCCATGAGAAGCACTAGCTAAATCAGGTCTAGCCCTAACCAGATTGAAATCATTACCAGGGTCAGAACCCCCACAAAAATCCGGAGAATCCAAGCCACATTCAGAAAAATCGGATTCAGATTAACCATCCGACGAACCATTCAACCAATTTAGATGGTTCCTAATATCTAATCCAGTACTCTCACGTAAACAATTAGCCATAATACGGGTATTGACCAAATTAACAGGGACATTAATAAAACTATTGACAAGCGGATTGCACGCAACTTCAGCACCGGACGAAGGAATCACAACCTCAGCTACAGCAGGAATCAAATTCTCCACTGTATTAGCCGATACCAAAACAGGACGAAAAAAGGGTAAAGCATTTGGAGATAAAACATTCGTAATAGCAATAGAATTAACTCCACCCACATCCAATTCCTCCCTAGCTAAACCTGGGACAGCCAAATCCCGATCAATCACATTTAACGCACCATGTTCAAAAGAGACCAAACCAGGCTCATCATTTTTAGGATCAGATTCTGCAGTTATGGGAAGGGAAAAAGATTCCACAGCAACAGTAATAGGTCGGCATTCACTAACAGGTGGAGTAACCTCACAATTAAATTCCGTCAAAGAAACAGAAACCCCACCAATAACAGGGGTATCGGACGGAGATTTAACAACAGGGAAAACTTCGGGAGCAAAAACAGCAATAGCATTTTTAGACTCCACAACCTTATGAGAAATAACATTTTCAACATTTCCAACATCTAAATTAGCGTTAGGAGGAGAAGAAGACATTGGAACCACAAGTGTAGTAGGTCGACAATTGTCTTGAGAGTGACCAATACATTTACAACCGGCACAGAATTGAGGAAACTCATCAAAAACCACCTCTTGAGTATAACCTAAAGATTCCGATCCTAACCAAACTTGCTTAGGAAAGGATTTAGTTATATCAAGCTCAACTAAAACACGAGTAATGGAAGGACGTGAACCAATAGCAGTCGCTTCATCTATTTTCAGGGGCTTCCCAAATAACCTGCCAAGTCCAAAGAGAATGCGAGGAGAGAAGAAGTGAGGACGAAGACTAGGAAAAAAAATCCATATAGGTATCATTGACGACTCAACCCCAATATCCAAAGTAGGTGACCACTTGGTTAATTTCATAAAGCAATTAAAAACTAGGTAAGAACGGTGACAGAAAATCCTACAGTAATCGAGATCATTCGATAGGTTGATCAAAATGTGAGAAGGATCCAAAATAGTAACGGAAACCTCATTTTTCAACTTCAAATTGAAAAAAAAAAATTTACGAATAGCATCTAAAGGAGGTCTTTTAGAGGGAAAAAAATCAACTAAAGAGAACTGAAAAGGGGCAGCAAGTTCGTTTATTTCCTGATCGGAAATCGATAGAGACGGTAGGCCACGAAAAGTAGAAACATGCAAATTTGGAAAGGAAGTTTTAGAACCAGCAAGAGCTTCCAAAAATGAATGCGAATGAGCAACACCCCCAAAAAAACCAGGGTCTGAAAGCTTAGAAGTCACCATGCCAGCACAACCGGCGAAAAACAGAATAAATCGAAAAATAAAGTTACCAAACGAGCATGAGGAAGCAGCGAAGAAGAAAACTTCCCTGAAAAACGGTAGATCACCGGAGAGGAAAACCCCGCCGGGCGGGGGAGAAACCCCGGAGCCAGGAACCCTAGCAGAGCGACTAGGGCGAAAGCGTGAGGAGATAAAATATTATTCATCAATGAACAGTAGTTGGCTGAGCCATGTGGCAACTTGATTTGATTTGCTAAAAAAAATTCCCTCTTCTTTTTTAAATTTAAATTTAAAAAATGCTTTTGTTAGAAATTCTATATATGCTAACAAGGAACCATCACGCCAATTTTTCCTATATACCCATGTTATATACACAACTTGCTCATAGTGAACTCGAGTCAATCCAGCTTGCTAAAATACATAATCTTGTGGGTCAATCAGATTGAACTAGACCAATCAGTAGCTATATTTGGTCTCGCCTTATCTAGAAAACTCTAATGCATATCTCATGTAATTAATGAGATATAATTAGCATATCTCATTTTTTGGTAAGATTTTATTAGGTCATATTATGTCATTTATATTCTCTTTTAAAGTAATTTTTTTATATAGCCTTACATCTACTTTCACCTATAAATGTAGGATAAGAGGGCAAGTCTAAAGACAAACATCTCATTATTCTCAATCTCTCTACTTTATAGCAATAAAATCATAGAGCTTCTCTCATATTTTCTCTCTCTCTCTCTATCTCTCTCTCTCTCTCTTCTTGCGTTTAGTTTTATCCATTTTCTAAAGTTTATACTGAGGCATAAGAAGGGGGAAGAATAATAAGAATAAAGGGAGAGAAAGAGAGAATAAGAATATAAATATAGGAACTTTTAAAATATTTAATCAATTTTTAATTACTTTAAATTTCATAAGTAGGATTAGTAAATTAATGTTAAGTTATATTTAATATTATGTTTTTTTAACTCTATCATAGAATAAATTTAATATTAGATGTTATTAAAAATATCAAATGTGATATTAAAATAAATATTAATAAATAATATCAAATCAATATTATTAAATCAATTGGTAATACATCCAGAAGGAGTTCCAGGACAAATTAAATTACTATCCAACTCTAACCCAACTCCAACATTGCATGCACATAGTGATTGGCAATATATAAAGGCCTTACTTTTGTGTTATTAGTTTCTTATAACGCACCTTCATGTTTGATACATCATCAAAAAATTATCTTGATCGGGCACGAATCGCGAGGCAAAATCAAGTTAGAAACTTCAAAAATTAAATACAATACCATATAAACTCCAATTTCATTAAACTTACAGTCGAACCGAGTGTCTCAGAAATACGAACCCAACGACGCCAAATTAGACCAAATTAGTGACCCAAAGCGTTGTTGGAAGGTTCAAACCACAAATTAGATTGCAAATGATTTCCAAACAAGACATGCTTATAGTTGAATCGAGCGGCTCAATGATACAAATCCAACGAGCGCAAGATCACTAAATTTCAATATCACGAAGACATGATCAAATCTCCAATAAACAATACATGATCAAGGGATTCAACATCGGCCGTCCATCCAAACCACTCCCATTTTACCCTTAGTCTTCCTCCTATTTATAAGCCATGTCACTCTCAGAAATCTATAAATAGAGCCCCCTTTTCTAATGAAAGGGGACCCCAAGCAAGAGAGAAAGGGAGAGATCGGAGAACCCTCTTACCCCCTAGCTCCTCCTCGACCATTCCCTGGACCTCCGCCGGACCACTACCTGCTGGAGTTCTGCCAGACCACCACCTGACGCCAGAGTTCTACGTGACCACCACCTAACGCCTGGACTTCTACCAAACCACCACCTGATACCCATACTTCATCCATACCACTAGCCGACGCTAGAGTTTTGTCGGACTACCACCAGATGCCCAAACTTCTGCTGGACCACCACTTGATACCCGAAATTTCGCTGGAACACCACCTAATGCCAGGACTTCTACCGGATTACAACCTAATTCTTGAACTACTAATAGACTTACACTTGGTCTCCTATAGGCCTTCCTGCCTCAGTGGATGGATTACGGCCTTATCGGCCTCCTACGCTCATCGACTATGGTCTTCCCGATTTCTATCTCCTATTGACTATAGTCCCATCGTTCACCATCACCAAACAACACTCCTTCTAACCTTTATAGCCATACTACGATCTTTCCAACCTCCAACACCTGTGGACTATGGTCCTTCCGACCTCAACGCCCGTCGACAACACACGTTCTAACCTCTGTCGCCTGCCGACTATGGTCCTCTTGACCTCCTTCGCCTGTCGACTATGATTCTTTCAACCTCCGTCGCTAGACAATGGTCCTCCCGACCTCCATCTTTCTGACCTCCATCATTTGTCGACTATGGTCCTACTGACCAAACAAATATGTCTACATTGATTATTGTAATTCCCACCATATAATGCATTCTATATGATGTATATTTGTTACATCAAGTCAAGGCCTTCTCATGAGGAAGGATCTCATTTCTAATCGATTGCAAATACTAGTGGATTCATTCAAACTAGGCTAGGCCCCATGGTTTTCCCCTTTTTAGGGGTTTTCAAGTAAAACTCTTGGTGTCTCGTATGAATGTATCACCGTCTCTCTCTTATCTGTATGTGTGCCAGATCTTCGTACAATGTTAAGACGCTAAGTTTTATATTCTCTACCGCTGCGAAAACTTTAGGAAGCAATCATAGTGATATTTTAATCAGATAACTATTTCATGAAAAGTTGTTTAAATATATTTGCATTTACTCGCTCTTAATTCTCTACTAATTATAAAGAAGCTCACCACTCTCTAAAATCGATCTAATTTCTTTCAATTTTTTTTTTCAAATAATTTTACAATTCCTAAGAAAATTTATTAGAAAAGAGTTAATGTCTAACTAAGTTAAATGATAAAGTTATATTGACAATGTCAAATATTTGGTGAAATTAAAGTAAATTTTTTGCACATAAAATAATAAAAAAATCATATGTTCAAAGCAAAGATATTTTTTCCAACAAAAATTAAATTTACATATTTGTTTATTTTTAATATAATATATTATTTTCTTAATATAAATATAATGTAATGTTAATTAATTAGTTATATGTATATTGACTTAATATATAAAAATTCTTATCAAAGTTTATCATGTACTTAAATATAATCTAATAAACTCAAATATCATATATTTAAATAAAATTAAATTCAATATTAAATATAATCAATCAATATTACTTAAAAATAAATTAAAAAATAATTGAACAAAACACAGTACATGCTGCTCAAGAATGTTTAAAGGGCTTATTCTGTGTTGAATTTTTGTTTTTTGGGCAAATATTATATTTCTGAAATTTAATTAACTCTGTTTTTTAACATTTTATTTTTTCATAATAATTATATTATCTCGTC
>NW_021319814.1:41703-67359 GCF_001605985.2 Dendrobium catenatum | reverse complement strand
TTTCTGATATAAAACCTAATAGATTAAATATTAGATTAAATTATTTTTAAAATAAAATAAATTGATTGATTAAATTTAATATTGAATATAAGTATATTTAAAGAAAGGAATATTTAGTGTTCTCGAATTATTATTGTGATACACGAGAGAAAAGAGACGAATCAGATTAGATAGACACCCTCAATGCCATCAACAATCACAATCGACAAAGGACAATCCTACTGAATGTAGAGAAGAGCCCGAGGAAGATGTATGCCAAAAATATTTTTAATTCAATCAACAGGAATTAATAACTTAGGTATGATGCTATAATATGTAATTGATATGAAAAAAAAAAATATTTTTAATTCTACAAAAATTAGCAAGTATATATATATATTATCTTTTGTACTTCTTCTTTCATAATTTCAAATATATTATACTAATTATTTTTTAATTAAAATAACTGAAAAGCTTAAACACTAATTTCTTAATTACTTGCCTAAAATCATATAAAAAAATACGGATTAGAACATTATTTAATCTGATCATATAAATCATTATTCAAATTCTGTCAATATAAGCCAATCCATATATACACGCATATACAATGTCACTGAAAAATAATATCCAAACCTTACTTCCAATGAAGAAACATCACTGAAAGGACCCCACACAACAAACTTTGTCTTGTTCCATCCACGTAGTAGACCCACAAGATCACAACAGCCACACTACCAAAAAAAAGTATTTTTCATGTCGCATGTTTGAAGCGGTTTTGAAACCGCGGTTTTGAAACCGTTGTCAAAACGTTCAGGTTTCAAAATTTAAAAAATAAAATTGATCTATTGTGGCGATTTTAACTGGTACAAAGCACCAGATTTGTGCCGGTTAAAACTGCCACAATGCTGAAAACATATTCATATTACAGCAATTTGCATCAGTTTTAACCAGCACAAATTTGATACTTTGTACCGGTTTAAACTGTTGCTAAATCAAGCGATTTACAAATACTACCCCGTCGATCATTAAATCGCTACTGAATGTCATTGCAGTACATAGTAATTACAGTGTATGAGTAGCGGTTTTAAAAATGCTGCAAAGGAAATTGTGGCAATTAAAACCGTCGAGATAGGTTAAAATTTGTGTTGCGATTACCTTATTTTTTGGTAGTGCCAGTTATTCAATATTTAGGTTTCATTTGAGATATCTTTTTTCTGCTTCTTAAAATTATTTTTTAGTATAAATATTTTAATTTTGATACTATAAAACTACTTTAAAAAGAAGAAAGAAAACTATCCCAAATTAAGTCTTAGCTCTAATTAGCAGATAGCCCCTCAAAATTCTTGAATTTTAGTAGCCTTCTTTTCACGGTTTGCATTAGGAAACTCCCCTTCAATGTCTTGATTGTGTTCTCCTTCTTCATCATTCTACTGTGATTTAATGGTTGCTCCCTTATTTGAAGCTTTCATCTTAAACTCTCAACCTTTTCCCCAAAGACTAGATAGAGCCCATAAACTATACTTACTAAACTTAAAACACTAAAATCATTAAAAAAAAAAGTAGAAGGTTTAATAATAAAGTAACAATTTGATAGAGTTCAACACTAAAATCATTAAGACTAGAACATATTTTTGAATTCTTTTCAATAATTAAAAAAAGTAACAACTATCACTTGATGCATAAGCGAATAATTTTATCAAAAGTTAAAATACTAATGATGATATTCTAATCAATAGAATGAAGCATTAATCACCAATTTTCACCAAGTAATTATCATAGAAAAAAAAATGAAAAAAAATGCATAAAGTAAGAAATCAAAATCAACACACTAGAATTTTATAGTGCTTCGGTCAAACAATGACGACCTACGTCCACTCCCCGGAGTCCTTCTCTCCAAGTATTGCAATAAACTTTAGTGTCTCACCTTTAGTTCCCACAGCTAGGTGGAGAAGCCCTTACAATCTTTTTACTAACTCGGTGCATCCGAGAACCTTGACCTCATTTCTCACCCTCCTAATGACAACAGAGAACCACAACCTCATTTCTCACACTCCTGGTGATGGTAGAGAACCAAGACCTCTTTTCTCACCCTCCTGATGATGGCAGAGAACCCCGACCTTCTTTTTTACCCTCCTGGTGATGGAAGAGAACCACGTCCTTAAGATGAAGAACTTCTTCCCAGAGCCACTCAAGAAATCAAGACTGACACTTAAAAAAAATAAGCCAATACACTTGCTTGGAGCAACCATGTAAACCCCTCTCACTACATCTCCCTCACACACAAGCTCTCTCTCTCTTCTTCCCAAAGCTCTCCTAGACCCCTTTTCCAAGCTATCTCTCAATAACACTCAGTAGCTAAAGATTTAAAATAAGTCTATTGAGCGAGATTAAATACAAGGCCTCACAAAAAGCCCTAGAATTTAATTGTGAAGTCACTGATCATATGGTAAAAAATAAGATCGTACGATACGATTAGTTGAAATCATCTTGTTAGTACTATACAAATCATAAAGCATGGTACGATCAATTCAACTTATTGTGATGACCATATAGTGCAATATGAAGAGTCATATGATTAGTTGTAACGGCTTAGTTTATCGTCCAATATGATGGCTGGCAGATAATTATTGTACCATTTAAGGATTTGGTCGTACAGTACAATTGGCTCCCATCGACCTATACAGTCTGTTTGGGCAAATTAAATTTTTTTTTCTAATTACAAGATTAATTTAAGAAATATTTAATTTTGTCGTATAGTATGACACCCATCATATAGTACAATTAGTATAAATTTTAAATTTTAAAATATTACCTAAATTATGATTGGCGGCTAGGATTTTGAACTGATCATCATGCACAATCAGGATTGTATAATATGATTAGTTGAAATTGCTTGATTTAATTATCATAATTAGCCATTTTAATGATTTTATGATTAGCTGGTTTTACGATACGATTAGTTCAAAAAGTTAAACTTATTATTTTGTCACTATCTCACTTCTATGATTGTGTGTGTGTGCGTATGGTCACCAAGTTTTGTATACATCTAATACATAATTTTGGCTCAAGAAATATAAAAAATAAGAAAAAGCAAAAATACACACTCTTCAAGACACTTAACCCTAGTATACCCAGTATTGAACTGAACAATTTAGATAGTATATGTTGGATCTAAAATCTTAGTACACAAGAAAAAATAGATATGCAACAGTAGTAGTTAATAGGAGATAACATAGCAAAGAATTCAATAATATTTATCATCAAAATCATAAGATTTGGGTCCAAATTTGTAACAATTTCTCTTTTTTTAATGATAACAAATATTTTTGGTAAATAACTTTAATTTATTTTTGATGCCTAAGTTCCCCCTTGCTAATTGAATTTTTAAAAAAGGAGTGTATGTTCTTTCTTTTTTCCTTTTTCAATTTTTTTTTAAATAAAGGAACACACAAAAAAATGTGCAACAAATAAAAAAGCATTAAAAAACATGAGTGAAAAAATAAATGCATAACTTGCGGACTAATCATAATAGAATTATAAGTACAGACAACCAACAATATGCTACCTTCCCTTTTGAGACCACAAAATGGATGAAACAACTAAACAAAAATATCACAACACAACAGGCATCATAAAATAGAAACCTAAAAAATAATATATATACATGGGCTAAAATATAAAACTAACTAAAAAATATGAAGGTCCCTAATTAGGTGGAGGAGGGAACAGAGGCGAATTTCTCTTCAAACCAAGCCAAGTCGTTTTCATGTTGTTGGTGCTACTACTCTACTATGTAGTTATCAAATTGAGTCTCACACTAATCAAATCTTTCAATTAGTGTATCATACTGAGAGGGCTGTTGAACAGGTGCTAGTGCTGGAGCTGGTGCTGTTGTCATGACATCCTGTAGCTTGGGGTCAACATAGTGAACATTTCTACGATGAGCACTATAAAGAACTATTTGAGTAGAAAATTGGAAGGTGGTCTGGTGATGCAAGAATTAAGAAATTGTATTTAGATTTAAGGACGAAGGCAATGATGTAACCTAAGGTAATTATTTGGCTTTCTTTTATCTCTAGGATCTCGAATACATGTAAGATTTTCAAGGTGTCAAATAATTAAATCAGCAACATTAAAATTAACCTCAGCTATTAGGAAATAAGTTGTGAAGGATAGAAGAGGTTTGATATTTATTTGATCCTCAGCTTTTGGAATGATACGTTTCAAAGGATATGTTGCCTAGGGTATGCATATATAATTGTTAGATAGATAAAAGCTAAATTCATACATTAGAGAGATGTATGTTATTAAATAGGAAATAAAGTGGTTTCATTTATTCTTTCTCTTAAATTACATTTAGCATTTAATCTCTCTTTTCTCTCCAAACTATTTTGGAAGTAGAGTAGATGCAAATTTTTGTTCCTCTTGTTCTCCAATTTGTGTTGGAGGTGAACTACGTGCAATTTTTTACTCTTTTTACTCTCTAAACCACTTCGGCAATGCAGCAAATGTAAATTTTCATGACTTTGTTCTACAAACCTATTTTAAAACTGTTAGAGAGCATTTACAAGTATTCTTTTTCAATGGTAATCATTCAAAAGTCTATAATAAAGAATTTTGCAGAAATGTTGGAGAGCATTCATAAGTATTCTCTTTCAATAGAAAGCATTCGTGAGTCTTTTATAAAGGATTTTAGAGAAGTGTTGGAAGATATTCATTTGTTTTATACTTCAAATATGAGTTTTACATGGATTCAAATATGACTTTGATTTATGCTAATTCAAATATTTTCTTGAATTTTAGAAAAAGTAATGTTGCATCAAATCTTCTTTTCTCCTTTAAATTTACATTTGGTGAGAAATTATTTGCAAAGTTGTGCTTCATTCTACACATATATGTTATCTCTTCATATTTTGGGAAAGGGAAGGGGGTTGGAAAAGTGAACTTTGCTTCTTTTTTTTTTTTTTGCTTAAATGAACTGTGTATATTTTTCAAAGTGAAGTGTACTTATGTATTGAAAAGTTTTGGACCTTAATATCGCTCCCGTCTCTTCGTCTGCTAGGGTTTCGCCCTTTTTGGGGCTTCTGCCCTTGCGCCGCCATCCTTGCCGGCGGTAAGCTTTTAATGGCGAAAAAATGGCTGGATCCTGGTTTCCTTTCGGGTAAGCAACCTAAATCCTTTAAGGATGCTCTATCTGGTTCCGTCGATTCGAATGTTTTTTTGGAATTTCGCATTTCTTCGAATCGGGGAATGCCATCTCTGTGGTTTTCGGTAGAGAAAATTTTGCATCTAGCTAAGCCTTTTGAGTTTGCGTTGGTAGGGAGATTTCCCCTTAAACGTCCTTCTTTAGACTCAATCCGTAGGTTTTTCGTTATTTTAAAGTTATCTGGGGAATTTTCGGTGACTTTGTTGGATCAAGCTAATGTTTTAATCAAGCTTGCCAATGATATGGATTATGCTAGGGTTTTTGCTCACAGGTCTTACTTGGTTTATGGCTATTTTATGAAAGTGATAAAGTGATCTCTAGTTCTTGATTTGTCGGAAGAATCTCCGATCGTCCCTGTTTGGCTTTCTTTTCCGGGATTATGTCACCATCTTTTCTCCTCCCGTATTCTTTTTGGGTTGGGTTCGGTTTTTGGAAGGCCGATTCATACTGATTCTGCTACGGCTACTGGTTCACGTCCATCAGTTGCGCGTGTGCTTGTTGAAATTGATGTATCCAAATCTTTTTCTGATACTGTTTGGTTGGGTCCGGAGAAGTTTGGGTATGCCCAGAAAGTTATTTTTGAGGGCATGCCTAATTTTTGTTCTTTTTGCAAAGCTTTAGGTCATAAAAAATTAGAATGTCCTAAAATTTCGTCCAAAACTACCCCGGTTGGTATCTCTGCCCCCTGGATATTCCTCATGTTCCTGTTTCTAATGAAGACCCGATTACTGCTCCTGTTTTTGATAATTCTGCGGATTTATGTAATGTTGTAGTTGAGCGAGATGCTTTAGATTATGAAAATCTTGTTAATTGTCAGTCTGCTGATGTGGAGGGTGTGGTCTTGCCTAATGTTGATTGTCGGGTTGGTTCTCCTGATGCGGGTGTGTTGCCTGAATTGGTTGTGGGGGTTGTTTCTACTATTGCTGATGTTTCAAATTGTGCTGGTGTGGATCCTAATAATGCTAATGTTTTACTCCCTTCTTCTGTCGATGTTGTGCTGGAAGGAGTTGTTTGTACTGCGAATGTTAATGGTGTTGGTGAAAGGCTGGAGAAGGATTTTGATAAAATTTCTACCTTATCTCCTAATGCTATGCCGTTTTTTCTTCATATGTTACCGTCTGACTGTGTTGAGGTAGTGCCGGAAAATTCTGTGGGTGCGCCTGTAACTAGGGATCTTCCTCCGGTTAAATGTTCGGGTGTGCCTCAAAAATGCTCTACGGTTTCTAATAATGTCATTGAGGTTCCCGTTAATTTGGTTGATACGTGATTTGTAAGCACTTCTTTAGGCGACAGTTCTGGACTGGATATTAGGAATCATTTGAATTGGTTGGATTCATCCGAGGGTGATCCTGACTTCGAATTCTCTGATGGAGCTGAGTTGGCGTCGCCGAATTTCTGTGGTAGGTCTGACCCGGGTTGTGATTTCACTCTTGTTAATGTTAGACCCGCTTCTTTTGTTGGATCTCGGGGTAGGCCTCGTGGTAGAGGCAGGGGTCGCCGTAGGCGATATTGATTTATGCAATTCCTTTGTCTTGGTTTTGTTTATTGTTTTTGTCGTATGGTTTTGTTGTTATGTCGTGGAATGGGCAATGATGGGTTGGTGCTCGCATCATTGTATTTTGCTGGTGGCAACCATTTCTGTGGAGTTTCGGGTTTCTTCGGGTCGGCTGTTTATTCCCCACCTTTTGGACGGTTCTGGTGGGGTGTGGTGGTGTTGGAAGCCTCAACCACTAACTGAGCCCGCGGTTTCTTTGTAATTTTCTTTTTCTTTCCTTGCTCTTTCTTATTGTAACCGTTTTTGTTTATTATTAATATATGTTTAAAAAAAAAGTATTGAAAAGTTTTTTATGTGTAAGTTGAGAAATGGAGAGTGTATGTGTTGGATAATGAAGTGTGCGAGTAGTGAAAACTGAAGTGCATGGATTGTGAAAGGTAAAGAGTATGTATATTTATGAAATGTGAAGAATATTTTGAATGGTTAAGTGTATAATTATAGTGAAGTGTTTGGATTTTGAAGAAAAGTGATGTGTATGGAAAATGTGAATTATGTGTGTGTGTGTTGATAGTTAAAGTGAAGTGTATGTATTTTGAAAAGTAAAGTATGTATTTTGAAAAATAAAGTTTGTAGAAATGGGCATATCTTGGGAGATTGAAGTGTATACATAATGAGAATTGAAGTGCATGAGTCTGTTGAAGATTGAAGTGTATAAATATTGTTTGGGTGATTGTTAGAAAGTAAAGTTTAAAAGAAAGGTTTAGCTCTCTTCTCCCTCTCTCTCTCTCCCTTTCTTCTTATTTTTCTTCCCCCATCTTATGCCTCAGTATAAATTTTTTAAAACTATAAAAAAAATCTTCAAAACCAAAAGTTCTAAAAGAAAAGTTAACTGAGCCGATGTCCCAAAAAGGTATGTTTTAATAAAATTATATTTTTAATTATTTTCATATTAATTATTAAACATGCTTTAACCACTATTCTACTTTATTTTGTTGGCATAAAATACGAGGAACGGTGGTGATCAAATGAATAAAGGGACTTAAAGAGATCACTCGCCTCCATTGCTACCAGATGGAGGTGCTACGGTCGTATATCCTCGGAAATTGGCTCTGTTGTAGGCTAGTATTCTACACTTAGATAGCCTTAAGGATCATAAGTCCTACGGTATATTTTGTGCTTACCCAGTCTTAGGTTGTTTTAGTAACTTGTTGTATTTGAATTACCTTTATTTTTTGTTAAACCCAAGACTCATCATTATATATTTTATTTGCATACGTGCATATGTCCAAAGGATTAGCGATAATAATTTATTTTTTTCTATATAGCATTAGTGTCATTTAAGGATAATAATTAAGGATAAGTCTTAGTGAATTTCAAATGTCAAACATAGAAAACTTAGTGACACTACCCCATAGGTTTAGCATATATCTTTAAATTGATGTTAATAAAACATATCCAATACACCTAATCATTAAAAGATAAATTTTGGGTATAAAGTTGAATAATTTTAATTACCCATTATTTGAATATTAATTAAATAAAATCTTTAAAAATAAAATTAAATTCAAAGATATAAAATAAATTCAAGTTACAAAAATTATAAATCAGCAAATGTTAATGTTAATTAAAAAAAAAATCAGATAAAACTTAATTTTAATTCATTAAATAAATTAACTTCATTAAAAATTAATTATACATATCATGAAAATAATTAAAAATACATTAAAAATGGAATATGATTAATAATAAATTTTAAGGATTAATGATTTAAATTTAAATGAAATTTTTGAATAAAGTTTAATTAATAAATCCATTAATAATAATAATAAATGATGAATGAAATGAAAAGATTAATTAAAAATTTTACATATAAAAAATTAAAAAATCTAATAATTAATTTAAAAAGTAATCAAATATTAAATCAGTCATTTAAAAATCAATTGATCAATCCTTTAAGCTCTAACCAATAAATTTAACTTAACAAAATTGATTACTACTAGGTAGCTAAGACATACAAGGCTATTGACTTGGCCCCAAGGAAGGTAAAATAAACTTCTTGGCCCTCATATAAATAAATGTGACAATCACGAAATACTAAAAAAACACTTTTAAAACCAATACTAAGACATTAATACTTGAATCTAAATCAAAACTCTCATTTGACCTTCAACAAATAAAATGATAAACAACTTCAATAAAGTATCTAGCATAGGACATAGCCAATTACACACACTTATATTTGTTTTAATAGGACAACCAATTTTAGCTTTAGGCTAGGCTAATGATTGCTTTTTGTTGTTGTGTGATGGGATTTTTTGGCGGTTTTCACTACATGTTTTTGCAAAATTGATTGATTGATGTGATTGATTATTTATTTCTATAATTTATGAATTGATGTGATCGATGGGGGTATAATACCCCTAGGTTAAGAACGATCTAGATGCTAATAATTTTTTTTTGCAGGTGATCATGCTCATGCAGAGCTAAATCAAAGGGGGAAAATTAAGATTTAAAACTAACAAATTATCTGCATGTGCAAAATGCTAATTCTCCCTTTAAATTAAAAATGCATGACTAAGCGTGCCTAGGAGTTAAATTTATGTTTATATATAATTATTTGGGATGATTTTAAATTTTAATTGCTTAAGATAACTCTGTAGGTGGTTTAGATTTCTTTCTTTTATTTTTGAAATGTAATTTAAGTTGATTAAGTTAAGTGTTGTGGAAGTGTAACTTTAAGGTGGGATATTACATCCAACTTAAAATCTAAAAAGGAGGAAACACCCCTTAAGGGAGAGTTCCCGAATATTTGAAGCTCCAAGTTATGATGACTTTAATATCCAAAGAGAAAAGAATTACTCCTCAGGGATGAGTTTCTTTTCATTTGGAAATTGAGACCAGATGAATACAAGGAGCTCGCCAGAGGAGAGAAGACAAAGAACTGAAGATAAAAAATATCCCACTTAAAGTCACTTGTATAAGTCATGGGATAAGAATCCGGGTTGTTGTAAGTGGTACCCGACCACTTTTAATTTCTATAGACCCTTGATTATAAATAAAGTGGCACTTGCCATATAGACATTTAATTTATTTAACTCGTAAATATAATATTGATTATTTACATTGGTTGCATTATAGAAATTACTTACTTTTTTAGGTTTTTTTATTTTATGTCGTATTTTATTTTAGCCTGAATATTAACGGAGGCTCGTAAGGGTACGAATAAAATCTTTTCTATGTATAATTTAAATAAAATTTTAGGTTCACATAGTAACTGTCAGCCCCTAACCCAACCAGGATAGGTTTTATCGTGTTGAATTATAACAAGCAATTCCCAAGATCTACTTTTGAAATTATTTTAGATTTTTTATTAATAGTCATTTAAATAAACTATAAGCTAAAGAGTTACTAAAACTTCAAAATATTAAAAACAAAATCATCAATTAAATTTCTTTTCATTTTATTAGAATAAATATCTACACTACAGTACATGACACAAACAAGAGCTATATAATTGAAAATTTAATTAGACAAGATTATATAAAAAACAAAATAGCAAAATACTTATAACCTCAAATCTGATCCTGAAACTGCTAGTTCATAATCTTTTTTTCTTTCCCAGATCCTAAAAATCAAAAGCAAAAGCATAGTGAGCTACAATAACTTAGCAAGCCAGACAAATCAATCTAAATTTTTAAATATTTTTTATTAAATATTTTACAAAATCTTTAAAAAGTAGTTAAATATAATTTAAATAGATCTCTATAATTAGAGAGAGATGAAATAAATGCATAATAGTTATTTCCATAATTAAATAATAATACTAATCAAGTAAATAAATTAAAATTCATATCATAGAGAAGTCCATATCACATTTCTCAGACCCAAATAAAACATCAAAGTATCATGACCCCTTATGACTATCTTTTTATATGTTCTTATAGCACCAAAACATATCACATATCCTTGACTTAGACAAAATCTCAAAAGATTCTAACCCCTTATAATTCCAAGCAATTCCCTGACATAGAAATAATCTCAGAGGATTTCGGACCCTTAAAACTCCCAGTATATATATTTTAATTACATATGCATATATATCATCACATTATAACAGTTAAAGAGAAATTGAGCATATATCAAAATTTCATAATATTGTATAACGGTAGACAATAAAAATCCTACTAGGAAAAAATACACTTTTTTTGAAAATGATCAAATTATCAAGAATTGTGTAAAATGATATTCTAAGACTTTTATTGTATTACACCAATACTTTTCAACAACTTGATAATTTTTTATTAAAAAAAAACTCCACAAATTTCTAAACCTCCATTCTAAAATTTCTTGGGAAATATTACAAATATGCATAATCGTAATCTCTATAACATATAAAAGTTACGCGATAAAAGTTTTACATGTGCAAAGTTATTCACATTTTTCAATAATGTATACAAAATTTTAATAAAAAAATTCACCCAAAACATTGTATTTTTTAAAATTGAGATGGACATAATGTAAATTACAACGAGATGAACAAGCTTTCCAACTGGGCTAACGGATGAAAACGACCCAGTCATCCAAAATAAGCGTTTTCTATTTTTCACTCCTCTCTTTTCCTCTTTTCCCCTAATCGGTCTCTGTTTGGAAAAAATGAAAAAAAAAAAAAAAACAAAGTTTATCCTATTATATAATAGTGGAATTTGATATTATATTAAAATATTAATCTTTTCTATTTATATAATATTAAAATATTAATTTTATCTAAATTAATTTATTAATTTAATTTAAAAAATCTAAAAAATTACATAAAAATATTCATAAATTAGCTCATTTTATTTCAAAATTTTTGGTAAAATCGGTTTGCAAAACCACTACAGAAAAACGTGTGGTTATCGGCAGACAAAATCCATCAGAAAATCCTTATTTCCACCGAAATGTCTAACGATAATGACAGATTTTACCGTAGTGAACTAACACCTGACAGTCCCACAAACCCCACATGTACCTACCTACACATGTCAAATTCTTATAAAATTTTAATAATGCCCAAAAATTATGAAAAAAAAAGATAATTAAAGAAAACAAAACTGTAAATGTTATGACAAATATGCAATGTGATTTTGACCTATAATGACTCCTGAAATAATTATTGATTGTTCTAGGTCAATAAAAAAATCTTAAAAATATGAAGAGTTTCACAATATACTCTCCTTAAGAAAATATGTCATCCCCAATAGTTTCGAACCAAAATGGGTTAGAATAAGCCTCGATACAAAGTCCTCATGTAAAATTCATTCTCACAATTAGCCTCTCTGGCGCTCTGGTGCTTCCACTGTACCTTGACCATAAGAATATATTTGCTTCTCAATTTTCTCACATCATATGTAAAAAATTCTTTCGGGTTCTTCTTTGTACTACAGATTCAGACAAACCTCAACATCGTCATCAGATAATCTCTTCCCAGAATTAGACACCCATTTTTGCAAAGAAGATACATGAAACATACTATGTATATCAGATATATGATTAGGTAATAATTACTTACAAGCATAGCTACCCATGCTCTCAATGATCTCAAAAGGTCCAATATACCATAGGATGAGCTTGTTGATTCTCCCAAATCTACTGACACATTTCATAGGGCTAACTTTAACATAAACCAGGTCACGAATATGAAACTCAACCAACCTATATTTCTAATTGTAGTACTTCTACTATATATATCTATCCTGTTTAGATTTCAACATTTCTCTTATCAAAAGGTTTATCTCCTACCTCTGTCAAAGTTAAAACAGTCCTACATTTTTTTTTGTAGAGAGCTTCATAAGAAGCCATACCTTTGTTGGATTAATAATTATCATTATATGCAAACTCTATCAATGGGATATGATCATCCCAATAAGCCCTAAAATCTAAAATACATAACCTCAAAAGATCCTCTAGGATTTGAATATTCCTTTCAGACTATCTGTTTGTTTGTAGATAAAAAGACATACTGAAGTGCAACTTCGTACCAAGTCCCTATTGTATACCTCTCCATCCCAATCAAATACAATCACCTTCGGTACACCATGTAACCTTATAATGTTTTTAACATAGATCTGTGTTAACCTATCCATTAGATCTATCTGTCGAATCAATATGAAATGGATAAATTTTGTTAGTAAATCGACAATAACCCAAATATCATCATGCCCCTACCTCGATTTGGGATAAACTAAAAGTAAAATCCAAAGTTATCTCTTCCCATTTCCACTCTAGAATAAGTAACGACTGTAGAACACCTCCCGGTAGGTGTTGTTAGGCCTTCACTAGCTGACAAACCTCACACTTTGATATAAACTCTGTTATATCCATCCACAATTCAAGCCACCAAAATATACTAGTACTTTTCAAATCTCCATTCAACTTGATATTTCCTAGATGAATAGCATAGCCTGAATAATGACTCTCATGTAGAATCTCCTGCCTAAGATCTCAAAAAATAAGAACCCAAAGTCAATCATTTCAAAAAATAATACCATAAAAAAAAAAAACTTGTATTTCAGATTTCTTACTAGATATAATATGATCAATTAACTTCAAATATTTTGCATCTAATTTTTTAGCTTCATAAATTCTTTTTTCTATAGGAGCTGAATGATTATCTGATTCACTATACTAGAATCTCAATCAGAAGAAGAAATCACTTCCTTTTAAAATCTCTTCATATCTTGTATCAAATACTCATTAGAATGAGTTACATACATGATAATCTAACAGAATTCCTACTTAGAGCATCTTCCACCACATTAGTCTTACCAAGCTAATACTGAATAGTTAGATCATAGTCCTTAATCAACTCAAGTCATCTCCTTTGCATCTGATTCAGATCCTTTTGAGTGAATATGTATTTTAGACTATGATAATCCATAAAAATCGCACAACTAACACCGTATAACTAATGTCACAAAATTTTCAAAGTAAGTACAATAACAATTAACTCTAGATTAAGCGTCAAATAATTCCTTTCATGTGTCTTTAACTGTCTTGAAGCATAATCTATCACTCGATCTTGTTGTATTAAATTACACCCCAAACCTCTTAGCAAAGCGTCATTGAATACATGTAATCCTTTTGCACCAAATGGAATAGCCAAAATTAGAGCATAAATCAAACAATCTTTCAATCTCTGAAAATTAGCATCGGTCTCTGGTGTTCACAAAAAAAGCTACTGACTTCTGAGTTAGTCTCATCAGATGTGTAGAAATTTAAGAAAATATCTTCACAAACTTCTTGTAGTATCAAGCCATACCCAATCACTAACTGCCTAAACTTTCTTCGGATCAACAAAGATACCATCACCACTCACCATATGTCCTAGAAAAGAAATACTCCTCAACCAAAACTCACATTTGGAGAATTTTGCATATAACTGATGTTGTCTAAAAGTCACCAATATACACCTCTGATGTCTGGCGTGATCTTCCTCAAAAGCAAAATATATCAAAATATCATCTATAAAAATAATCACAAGTTGATCTACGTAATCTCTGAATAATCTATTCATCAGATCCATAAAGATAGCTAGTACATAAGTCACCTTAAATAGCATGACCAAAACTCGTAGTGTTTATATCGAGTATTGAAAGCTATCTTCATCGATCACATCAGACTCTCTCACCTTCACCTAATAGTAACCAGATCACAAATTAATCTTTGAGAATATAAAATATCCAATAAGCTGATTGAATAGATCATTAATCTATAGTAGTGGATACTTGTTCATGATAGTGACTTTGTTCAACTCTATGTAGTCAATACACATACATATTATACCATCAGGTGAATAGGTGCTCCTAGAGACAAACACTAGGATGAACAAATCCCGTGTCAATAACCTTGTGAAGCTGAACATTCAACTCTTGAAGCTTTTTAAGTACCATCCTATATGAAACTTTAGATATCGGGGCCATACCCGGAAGTATATCAATAAAAAACTCTAAGTCTATATTTGGAGGTAAACTAACTAACTCATCTGTAAATGCATATGAAAAATCTCATACTCCCATGATATCAAAAAGAAAAATAGCATCTATACTCATATCCTATATTGATGCTAGAAATATCATACATAATCTATTTGCTTCTAACGTAGAGATCAAACAGGATAAAATACCTCTAATTCCCTAAAATACATAACTCTCACTACTCACAAAAAAATATAAATAGCTTCTTTAAGAAATTAATCTGAGCTCCATACTGACTCAACAAATTTATACTTCAAATAAAATCATATGAGAAAATGAGTAATAAAATTAAACTGGAATTTCAATTATTATCAGAAATCTTAATATCGCAAAAATAAATTTTACTAGCTATCATACTATCTTCAATTGATAAAATAATAGAAAGAGAAATTTGTAGTTTAATTGAAGCCAAGTGTAGGAAAATCAAAGAAATGCTTAGAAATAAAGAAATGACTAGCTCTAGAATCAAAGAAAATATGACATGGATGCTCAGAAATATAAATCATACATGTCACAACATCTGAAGCATCACGAGCCTCCTGCTGAGTCAAATTGTATATAAGTAGTTAAACTATAATTGGAGCAACAAAACTACATGGCTCTCTCTGACATTTGTAGAATGGCATCCTTTCCATTAAACTTGAACCACCAACTCTACTAAATGGTACCTAAAAAAAAACTATAGAGAAGAATTTACCTCGGTCTCCCCACTGGTCTAATAAAGCTCTCAGATCTAAACTCAAAATATCGATCAAATCCTTTTTGTGGACACAATACTACCTGATGCATTATTTGATCACATCTGAAGCACTGTCCAGTCATACTATAATACCGATAATAATGATATATTCTACAATTCTGACACACAGGTGCCCCACTAATAGAACCAGAACTGGCTATGATGTCACTATTAGAGATTGTTGTATAAGCTGATTTTCCACCTCTCCTATAATCTCCAGGTGTAAATCTACTCTTCTTCTCAGAAAACCCACTACTATAAGTCTCCCCACTGAGCCTATTTATACTAGAAGTCCATCACTGTTGAGTAGCCATCAGGTCATTCTCTATCAGACGAGCTCTCTGTACAAGCTTAGAGGAATCATAAATTTGAAATGGCACAAGAGGTTATCCTAGACTATCCTGAAGCCCTTTCAAAAACATGTAACACTTCTATATAGGAGTACTAACCAATCGTAGAGCATATTAAGCAAAAGTAGTGAACTTCTCCTCATATTGTATAACTATCATGCTCCTCTGAACCAGCCTCAAGAAAACTCTCATGAATTTTATGTCGTGCAGAAGGCGGTATAAACTAGGCACTAAACACATCAAAGAACACCTTCTAGGTAATTAGAGAGTTCAATCTGCCTTGAAATTTTTTCTCATGCTGGCCCATCCACCATTGCTCTTCCTCTCCATCTAATAGAAAAACTACTAATGGTACCTTCCTCTCAAAAGGACGTTGTATACCATAAAATGTCTTTTCTAGCCTCCTTAACTAGTCCTCTACTGCTCAGGGTCAAATATTACCCTTGAATATCAGAGACTTCAATCTCAAAAATATTTGTAAATATATGTCTACCTCTTCAGATCTCAAAATAGGAACCCTATTATGTTCCTCACATATCATCTAGGCTATTAAAATAACAAATTATGAAACAGTATCTGAACCAACTATTGGAGTAGAATTATACACAGGAGCTGCATGACTAGCACTCTATCCATCTATCATGTCAGTGTCTAGTAAATACATGATCACACAAAATATACAACTAAACACACATTCACATGAAATAAAAATAATGAACACCTATACAGACTTCAAACTACCTCACTAGACTTACAAATTAATTCCTATATCTCTGTTTAATGATCTAATTCTAAAATTACTACTTTGATACCACAAAAGCTTGTCACAATCCAACCTAACTAGGATAGCTTCTATCACGTTGAATTATAATAAGCAATTCCTAAGATCTAGTTTTGAAAATATTTCAAATTTTTAAATAATATTCATTTAAATAAACTATAAATTATAGAGTTACTAAAATATCTAAATATTAAAAATAAACTCATCCACAAAGTTTCTTTCATTTCATCAAAATACATATCAACAATATAGTACTTAGTTACATGCGAGAGCTATAGAACTAAAAATTTAACTAACCATGACTATTCAAAATTTCTTTTATTTCTCAACGGATTTTAGCCCCTTATAACTCTCAGCAATTCCTTAACACAAAAATAATATTAGAGGATTCTACCCCTTATAACTCCCAACATATATAATTTAATCATATATACACACATATCATCACATTATAATAGTTATAGAGTAATTGAGCATGTATCAAAATTTCACAATATTGTATAACAGTAGATAGAAGCAAATATTACTAGGAAAAAATAAAAATTTTAAAAAAATTATTAAATTATTAAAGACTGTGTAAAATAATATTGTAAAACTTTTATTGTACCAAACCACTATTTTTTAAAATCTAGATAATTTTCTATTTAATAAAATCACACAAATTTCAAAACCACAACTATAAAATTTTCAAAAAATACGCAGAATGTGCATAATCATAATATATATAATCTATAAAAAGTTGCACGGTGAAAGTTTTACATTTGCAAAGTTATTAGCTTTTTTCTCTAAAGGATTCAACATTTTAATCAAAAAATTTATAAAAAAACTATGTATTTTTTAAAATTGAGATGGGCATTACGTGACTTACCTCGAGACGAATAAATTTTCCAACTGGACTGACGGACGAAATCAGCTCGAAGTCGCCCAAAACCTATGTTTTCTCTTTTTATCTCCTCTCTTTTTCTTTCTTTTTTTTCTGGCTGATCTCTATTTGGAAAGAATGAAACAAAAATAAATCTTATCATATTATATAATAGTGGAATTTGATATTATATTAAAATATTAATTTTATCTAAATTCAATTACTTCCTTAAATAAGTATATATAAAAAACTACATAAAATATTCATAAATTAGTTCATTTTATTTAAAAAAATTTGGTGAAATTGGTTTGCAAAATGGGCACCTGATGCTTCCAAAATCTCACTTGTACCGAAAGGTGCCAATTTTTTAAAAAAATTTAACAATGCCCAAAAATTATGAAAACATATGGTAATTAAAGAACAATACTATCAATGTTCTTGTAAAAATGGTTTGTGATTTAGACTTATAATAACTACTAAAATAATTATTGATTGCTCTAGGTCAATAAAAAAATCTTAAAAATTTTAGAGGTTTCACATTTACCCTTATTGATTTAAGAAGCATGATGGGACAATCAAGAGTAAGTATTTATGTATATTATTACTTTATCTTATTTGTTATACAACTCCTCTTCTTTGGGTTTTAGCATACCACCTGACTTATTAGTGTACACTTCTGTATCAGGGATGTTGTGCAATCTCTAAGGAAATATTTATTTTTTAAGCCTGATTATAAAACTGTTTCATAACCATTTAATGTATTCATGTCAATTAGCATGCATTGCATTGGATACAAATTGAAAGATTTTAAAATTTTAATTATATTTTACTTTCAAGCATAAAATCACCCTATATGAGTAAAGGGGCAAATTCGGATTTATTCTAGATGTCGATCTCAATTCTCCAAAACTTAGATAACGTTCATACACATCTTTCACAAAGAGATTAACACATTGTTTTAAAGTGTCTAGGTTGTTAGTTAGCTCCCAAATCCAGGCTGATGTAAGTCCAAATTTGCACTTCATTAAATAGGTTCGTGTCACAACTTTGTAGTACCCAATTTAGATATAGGTTCTGAGAAAGCTTTCAAATCTTAAGCCTTCACCCTCTATGAATTTAATCATAATTTTCTAATAAAATATCAATTCAAATAAAAAAATTCTCTTATAAAACATAAAGCTCAAAATATGATAGACTGAGGTTGCTTCTGAGTCTCTCAAAATCCGGCACATAATACTTTTTCTCCTTTAACTTGTTAAGAACTATTCAACATTGAGCTTTCACCATAAACAATTTTCTACTTCTTTTCTTGTCTTTTACTTTGTAATCAAAGGGTATGAAATCACTGTTCTAATCGAAAGTTTTCTTATGTGCGCCCCTCATAAGATGTAATTATTTATAGGGGGTTGCCCTTATAGATATTTGAGAACTCCAGATTAAAACCAACCTTGTTTTATTTTTATAAAACAATAGAAAAATTTCTGAGAATGAGGATATCTTTTTCAAACTCATTTCTAACTTTGAATGAATTTGTAGAAAGTTATAATCATCTTCCTCGATGATATAACATCCTCTTTACTATATTTGATCTTAGAAATGATAAATTTTATAAAATTTATTCTTCTTTTTAGATTTCTTTAAGAATATCACATTCATCTTTTAAGATGATGATGTATTCGTCTTGTTGCATCTAATTAAAAGAATGACTAGATTTTCAAAACTTTGTTTCTATTTTTAAACACATTATTTAGAATTTTATGTTCATCTTTCGATATTATATTTATGATTTGAATTATGTATAATAATAGAAATGTTATTTTACACAATCCTATTTTGATATTGAATGCATTATAGAATATTGTGTCAGTCTCCCGAGACAGCACTTTATTCTCAATGCAATATTTGATCTGAATATATGAGAAGTTCAAATCTATGTGGCATTTATATGTTCTGAAATAAAAAAAATATTTTACTAAATAAAAGAAGACTTTAATTAGGTTAATTATATAGCTTCATTTTTTATTCATGTTAAAACAAATTCAATAATTAATCGATGGTAAGTGGCAGCAATGGTGGCCAAAGGCAACTGGTTGTGGTGGAGACCGTGGCTGATGGCTGGCGTTGGCTGTTGTCGTCGAATACGAGTGGCAACACATAGGTTGCTTCCAGTGAAAGCATTTTTTGGTAAAAAATGTGTGAATTTACTTAACCTCATAAATGAACCATAATGCTTTACACCATTTATTATACTATGCATTTCTTTTTCTTCCAAACAAACACCACTCTTGTGAAAAGTATGCTATACACTCTGCTTCTACTATTTAACCTATTCTTATAAGGAGATTTATATAGAAATTTATAAAATATTTGTAAATGTTATGTTGAATCTTGTATTGATTAAAATTATGGTATAAATTAATTATAAATAAGATTTTAGTTTATAATTTTAGATATAGATTGAGTTTTACATAAATAATTAGTAGATATTTAATTTACAAATGATTACAAGTAGGAAATGTACTTTTGATCTTTGCTTAAGCTGAATAAAAAATAAAGTGATATAATTAACCTAAATAAATTCCTTTTTATTTTATAAAATATTTTTAAATTTCAAAAATAAACAAAAATAAAATAAAATTATCTTATAATAGCAACAGAAAATACATATATTGTTTTAAATGAATTTTTTTTGCATAATTTACTACAGCTAAAAAAAAACTAGGCAAGTTGTCACATGGACCTTGATGTAATTTGGATAAAAAAAATCTTTGCAAATTCCACCCCATTTTAAAATTCAAAATTAAAAAAATGCTATTTTTAGAATTTCTATGAATGCTGACAAGCAAGCAACCATTGCACCAAATTTTCCCATATACCGATGTTGCATACTAAAAATTGCTCATATTGCTAATACTGAGCTTGTTTCAACCCAGCTGCCTAAAATATGTAATCGCACAGGTCAATTACATCAGACCAGACCAATTAGTGGATATATATGCTCACATCTTATATCTGGAAAGCTATGATGCATATTTCACGTAATTATTGAGATATAATTAGCACATCTCATTTTTTGATAAAATTTTATTAGGTTATATTATGTCATTTATATTTTATCCTTTAATGTAATTCTTTTTTATATAGCCTTGCATCTACTCTCATCTATAAATAGGTGATTAGAGGGCTAGTCTAAGGACACACAACAACTTATTAGTATCAACATCTCTACTTTCCAGCAATATTGAAATCATAGAGTTTCTCTCATATTTGTTCTTTCTTTCTATCTCTCTTTTTAGTTGTCTTTTTTTTATAGCCAATCTTGCAATCAAAATCTAAGTATCCCCCATTGATATATTTGGATACAATATTCTCAAAAGTGCATTAAGAGAGGAATGATGCCAAGAACTAGAAGCCCGACTTTGCAACTACATAATAGAGGACAATAAGAAAGATGCTGCGAGGAGCAAAACCAAGTGCATGTAAGTGAAAAATATGAGTCTTCTTCAAATTATATTTGGAGAGCTCATCATACTCTTAGGGAAATCGACAATCAAAGCTTCGATTGACTTTAGTACGTAGCAAATACTTTGATTGAGATTCAAAACTTTGAAAAATATGAGACTTATTTAGTACCCAACTTTGATTGACTTTGAAAAATATGAGCTAAGTGGATGCGGTACCCAACAAACTTATCTATCATTTAAGGAATTTAGAGCTCAACTAAGTTAAATTCTGAAATTTGGCAAATTCATCCCTCTCTCAGAAATTTTTATTTGAAAAATTAAATAAAAAAAAGGAAAAAATAGATAAGAAAAAAAAGCATTCAAGTAAGTTGAATATAAAAATTCAAGAATCAATTTTCAAATTTGAAGTTGATTGACTTCGAACTAGAGATTTGACATATTACCAACATACATCAACATATAAAGCTCAACTAGATAAAAAAAGGGAAGACTAACCAAAGCTTGGGATCAGACTGATCCCGTCTTAGATTCAAGTTTAGAAGTGATAAGACTACTCATTGCATATGAGCCCCAAGGCACAAGATCTGAATAAGAGTTAAGGCCCCTAGATAGAAGAACAATGTACACTTATAAAAGTCATCTTTTCTACTTAATATAAAGCATTAACTTCACTCTAAGGAAACACAATATATTCAATGAGCTTCAATAAATAATATCATAAAACTCTCATATGTTGGAACATCCTCTTATTATCTTTAAAAAAAAAAAGGTTAATCCCTAGAACTTTCACTCCCCACTTTTAGAGACAGGATTCATATTAAGCAGTGAGAGCAGTCCATTTTAAGTGGCTAATCTAGATGAATACTCATATGAAGATAAAAGTTTCATGAAAGGTGAGGCCATCTTAGGCGTGACTTGTTTAAAATAAATAAAAGACCAAAGGTTAGCACTGGAAAAAAATCTCATATTGGAAGCTATTCGAACATTCTTTATACATGTTCTTAGGTATTTTACATCCAAAATATTTTTGGATGTTAATTTAGACAACAAAGCTTTGATATATTAATTTTAATGTTCTTTAAGGTTTCAAAAGTGGAGACATAAAAAATTGGGAACTAAATGTATACCCTAAATCGCTAATGATGAGCTTGAGTCAACCCATCTTCTTAAAATATATTGATGTCACTGGTCAATAAGACTGAGCAAGACCAATCAGTGATTACATTTGAACTCATCTTATATCTAGAAAGCTCTAATGCATATCTCATATAATTAATGATATATAATTATCATATGTCCTTTTTGTGGAATATTTTTTATTAAGCGATATTATGTCATTTATCCATTTATCATATAATATAATTCTTTTTATATAGCCTTGCATTTACTCTCACCTATAAATAGGGGGTTAGAGGAAAAGCTTAAGAATACACCATAACTTATATTTCTCAACCTCTCTACTTTTAATCAATTAGATCATAGAGTTTCTCTCTCTCTCTCTCTCTCTCTCTCTCTCTCTCTATTTTTATAACCAATCTTGCGAGTAAAATACTGGTATCATCCATGGATAAAGTTCAATTTGTTGCAACATTTGATTAATTAATATTAGTTTATTTTTGTTGAGGAAAAAATAGTATCACAAAAAATTCATCATAAATTCAATTACAACTTCCAACATATAAATGCATTATAAAATCATCAGAAAAATTAGAACTCCACACAAAGTCATTATTTTATTGAAGTACATCTACCGACAAGTTATCACAAAATAGTATATTGTATTAGTGACATATTTAGAAACACACCCTTAAAATCCTATAATTACAAAACACATTCTTTAATAATTATAAAACATCCATCCCCTCCTTAGTACATTCATGACATCTCCATTACCACTTTTAGTACATAGGCGATTAATTCCCAAAAATCATCAACATCAGCCATCTCAAGAGATTAAAGTAGAGGCGTAAACGAGTCGAGTCGAACCGAGTATTTGCCTTATCAAGTCTGGCTCGTTTAATCCTTAATGAGCTCAAGCTCGAGTTTGAGCTCGATAAGTGGGCTCGAACTCTCGACTCTTTTAGGAAATAGCAAGCTCAAGCTCAACTCGAAAGCTCGAACTCATTTGAAAAGCTCGAGCATGAGATCGAGCTCGTTTGAAAAACTGTAGCTGCGGGTAGTTTGAGCTCGAAACTCGATAAGCTCGGCTCACGAGCTCGTTAACTAGTCGAGTTCGAGCCGGCTCGGCTCACTTACACCCCTAATTAGAGCCAATTCGCCTTTGTTTCTTTAATTATGAGATATAATGATGATGCTTTGAATGAATACGGATTGTACTCTTTAAATATTATAGTGGCAACAAAACAGAAGTTATATGAAGAGCCCTTTATTACTAAATCATTTTCATTTTAATTTTATGTTGTATTTGTTTGAGAAATAGAGTATGGTCGACTTCTTTGTTTTCTACTTTTCTTAGCCATTTGGACTCTTTTTGTAATTAACATTTTTATTAACAAGAATTATTTTACTTGCAAAAAAACTTTCAATTAAAGATAAAAAGGTTTCTGAAATATTGATTTATTTTTTAATGATTAATTAATTCCTATATAGTTAGCATAATCTAGCCTAATTACTTTGATTAATCATTTTAACTAATATTGAAGTTATTACTCAATGCAATGTTAATTAACCTAATTAATTTTAATGAAACATTTACTAGGTGTTTACGTCATAAAAATATATGATATTTATCATATGCAAAAATACATTTAAATATATCAATTTTAATTTTGTAAAGAATATTTTTACCCAAAATTATTCAATTAAACTTAATTTAATTTAAAATGAGTGTAATATATAAATAATTAATAAAAATTTATATGATATAAATTTCGAAATAAATTCAATTTATTTTAAATTCATCTTAATAAAAATTAAAAAAAAAAACACTTATAGATGTTTCAAAAAAACTACAAGACCGTTATAATTGTTGTTCACTGCAAAGCTCTTCCGCAACAGTTTTGAAACTGCTGGGGATAATTGCGTTGGTTCTAGTTAAAAATAAATATTAAATTAAACTGAATAAATGTTAATTAAATTTAACTAGGTTAATTAACACTGTATTGAGTGATAATATAAATATTAATCTAAATGATTAACCAGACTAATTATGCTAATTGGGAATTAATTAAAAATTAGAGTAATAAATTAATTAGTCATAGACTTTTTTTTAATTAAATGTGAGGGCTTTTCATATAAATTTTGTTTTTGCCACATTAATATTTAGAGAGTAGAAGTCGGATGCATTTAACAGAGCGTCATTATCATATCTCATAATTAAAGAAACAACGACGAGTTGGTTCTAAATATGATAAAATTATTTTATTTGAATTAAATAAATTAAGACTTAATTTTTGAACTGTAATTAGGTAAATTAAATTTAAATTAAGATTACATAATATTTTAGTTAATTCTAAATTAATCACTTCTTAAATTGATTAGAAATAATTATTCATATTTAATTATGAAAAATTATAAATAATACAAATTTCAAAGTTAAAATTATTTAAAAATTTAATTTGCTAATTTATTTGATCTATTAAAATTTTTATTAATCAATTAATGGTTTTACTACTTTTTGTGCAACACAACTCTACCTTATCTTTTTCCCAAGAAAGAAGAAGATAAAGTCATTGGAGATCCACACTCTGCACTGCGCAAGCCTTGACGCACACGCGTCTTCATGACCTTCCACACTCGCCAATCGCCCGCATCACTTTCTAGTCACCTGATCCGGGTTAGTGGGTCGGTTCGGGTGAACCATGCGGGTCATGTACGAGTTGAGATTCTTGACCCGTTTGTAAAATCGGGTCGAGTTAAGGTCAACCAATTTAGACGGTCAATTCGGGTTGGAACCGAACACGGCCTTAAAACCCATTTTGACACCGATAAGGCTAATGCTCAGTCTAGTTCGAGCAATAGAAGGGCGAGGCAATATTAGGGTAATCATAAGTGACGTGAAAGGACAACCTAATGATGGTGGCCGAAGCAAGCAGGAGTGCAACCGAGTCTAGTCGAGTTCGATTAAGGCCTTACTCGAGCTCAACTCGCCAGCCAAAATTTTGAACTCGAAGTCAAGTCTATCTTAAAAGGCGACCTTGTGCTCGGCTCATGCCACTAAAAAAAGGCTTGATTACGCGGTTAGAGTTCTAATCAGCACGCCAGCCGCCCCCCGCACAAGCATGTCACATGATTCCACTGTCCTGTCTCCCAACGAGTAATCGAGGTGAGCATTTTAAAGATCGAACTCAAGCTCAATAAGCCGACAAGCCCGAAATCTTGGTCGAGCTCAAGCTTGAAACTCGATAAACTCAAATCATGAGCTAGTTAATTAATAAGTCGAGCTCAAGTTGGGTCGCGAGTTGGCTTGCTTTGGTAGCACCCCTATAGGAGCAAGAGAGAAGACAATATTGAGTGCCAAGTGCTTGATATAAAAAGTTAAGACAAATTAGTGTGGGATAAGCCCAACAATCATGGGACATGATAGTATTGATGATAATGATGATAATTAATCTTACAAATAAATAAATAATTAAAAGGCAAAATTTTAAGAAGGATCATATTTTAAAAGTAATCAAGTGATTGGAGCGTAATTGAGAGAAAATTTAAAAAGAATAAAAATGCAAAGCAAAAGTAGGTTTTACATAAAACCCAAAATATTTTTATTTTTTAAAACGCAGAAATAACTTACGTTTTTTAAAAAAAA
>NW_021319814.1:16820-41603 GCF_001605985.2 Dendrobium catenatum | reverse complement strand
CATTTTTTTGTGACCTAAAGTTTTACATGAAGAGCAAAAAACAGGCATGCATTCACAGACAACCTTCTGGACATACCCCAATTTTTCCGGCCCTAACCAAACAGAATCGGGATAGGTTTTGGTAACATCTAATTCGACTAAAATACGAGCTACAGAAGGTCTAGATCCAGTTGCAGTTGCATTATCAGTTTGTATCGGTCTACCAAAAATGGAACCCAAACCGAACAAAATGCGAGAAGAGAAAAGGTGAGGGCGTAAACCAGGGAAAGACAACCAAACAGGCACAACCGGTGATTCCTCAGAGAGATCAAGAACAGGGGACCATTTAATAACTTTCATGAAACACCCAAAAACCAAGTAAGATCTATGAGCAAAAACCCTTGCATAATCCAAATCATTATGAAGCTTTATCAAAACATTCGTTTGATCTAAAAGAGTGACCGAAAATTCTCCCGATAATTTCAAACCGAAAAAAAATTTACGGATAGAGTCTAAAGTGGGGCGTTTGAGAGGAAATCTCCCAACCAAAGCAAATTCAAAAGGTTTAGCAAGATGAAGAAATTCCTCTTCCGAGAACCATAAAGATGGCATACCTCGGTTCGAAGATATGCGGAAATCCGGAAAAGGGACGATGGAATCACCAGATAAAGCATCCCTAAACGATTTAGGTTGCTTACCAGCTAGAAATCCAGGATCCAATAGCTTTTTCGCCATAGCAAAAACCCCCCTGACGGCAGGAGGCGGAGGAAGATGAAGGCGGCGGGCTAAGCCCGAAGGGGGCGAAACCCTAGCAGACGCATGATGATTAGATATACACTGTATATAACTGATTTTGTGGTGGAAATTAAGAGAGCTCTATAGAAAGGCAGTTTTCTCTAAGAGATCATGTACCATCTATTCAATTATTGTCTTATGAGGAGGAAGGATGAGAGATCAAGAAGTCTGATATAAAACTTATTGATTGCATTGGATGATAAAGTTGTGGTGTCGATGACATACATCAACCTTAAATAAGGCGGTGTACGTCGATGTTAGTGACAATAAAGTTGGTTGGCATTTCCTACCCGTTTATCTAACCGGGTCGGGTTAGGGTCGACCCGCTTGAACCCGGGTCAGTTTCGGGTTCGACCCGTGACCCGAAATTGACACCCCTACGTGTTGGCACCAGTGAGCAACAAAGTCAATGAGTGTTATTGTATTATGCTGAGAATATTGTTGGGGAAGTAAATCATGCAACAAACACAAAACAAGAAAGATAAAATGCAGCGAGAAGAAAAGAAACTACATAATCTAATGTGGAAAAACATGAAATTCTGAAAAAATAATGGAGTCACACCACACCAAGAAATTCTCTATAAAACTTTGGGAGCATTAGTAGACATATCTCTTCTTTCTCACTGTTCACCCTTGCACCATTCTCTTACTTGGATAAGTAAAGAGAAACGCACTTTAAACCATGAATGGATGCAACCCTATAAGAAAATCAAGAAAGAAAACCGCTAGCCTTACTCGTAGCGCCGTGGAAGAAATTTTGAAGTGTCATGATGCTCCAATCTCTATCTTCAGTTTGCCTAACTACGCCCTTGCACTTGGGTCTGGTGCACGGCAACCCTTCCTGGTAGCATCGGGGTATATATGGAGCTCTCTAGTGCTCCGCTATCCATCTACCTCCAAGAAAATAATACAATGTTGTGGTATACAACACTATATGATTGTATGAAAAAAATTTCTGTGTAAAGCCCCCAAACCTAAGCAAGGGAAGACCTACTGCAAACCCCGACAAGCTCAACAAATAGAATTAAGATTCCAGAAAATAATGCAACTTGATTGATTGACACAATCAAATTATACACAAAACTAACAAATAATTGGGCGATTATAGTTGGGAGATAATGTTTTGATGAACATGACTTAGCAATAATGGCCGAAGTACCACATTTTTATAATGATGGTCAAAGGATTGTAGTCGAGTGTGGTGATTGGAGAACTTTAGCTAAATAATGATGATCGAAGAACCATAATCTAGTAATAGTTATCAGGGGATCATTATTAGGCAACATTAGTTGTTGTACAACAATCAAGCGTTACTGGTAATAGAAAAGAAGTCTAGTGATGGTGTTCGACAAAGCATAGTAGAGCAATGGTAGTAAAGAGTCATAGTTTAGAGGTAATTATTAGATGATTATAGTTGGGTGACAGTGGTTGATTATAGGATTTTTGTTTGGTGATGTTAGAGGGCTAGAGTGTAATAACCATCATTAAGAAATTTATGTGTATGTTGATTTAATTTGTAATTAGGAGTCCTAAAGTAGTTAATGAACATGTGGGAAAGTCAGGAAGTGATTTGAGGAAGTAAATTTTTATTTATAAATTTTTTTTAGGAGCCCTCCAGCGAGAAGTTGAGTTTGAATGTGCATTGCGATGATAGGTGGTGCCACCGCGATGGCATGCTCTTTGTTTATAAAGATTCCAAGGTAATCTAGAATATTTGGCTCAATGCTATGGCATTGGATCAAACTTTTGGTTTAAAAAAAAAAACTAAATATCTAAATACATTTACTAAAAATCCCATCCCTTAGCCTCTTTTTCAAAGAAAAGGGGAAGAGAAGAAGGGAGGAGAAGCGGAGAGAGAAAGGAAAAGGAGAGATCTTGGTAGTCAAAGCTCGAGTTTTGTCTATTGGGCTAGTTAGGGACTTTGTAGCACCAGGTAAACTCCTAAACTTTTGCAAATTATTTCAATTCCAGTAAGTTTATTAAATTTTGGCTTTCCTAGCAAATGCAATAGTTATATGAAAATCTTAAATATTCATGAGAATGTTGCAATGAAGTTAAAATTTAAAATGGCAAAAGTTCAATGAGTACTATGTTTGACAAGTGATGTACTGATGTGACATTTGTACTGGCAATTCATGCATTTTATAAGTATTTCATTAGATTAATTAATTAAAGTTATAAATAGGTATTGAGACATGTGTATTATAATCATTACATTGCATATGTTAAAATTCTTCTAATGAATTTAGTTTAAGCAATGTTCGGTGTTAAGAATTAATAAGTTCTAGATCTTTGCATGAATTCTATTGAAAAGTGAAGATGAAGTACAAGTGAACATTTGAGATTAAGCATTCTAAACTGTATATGAGAAACTTCTATGAAAATTACGTATGAGCAAAATTGATAATCCTAAAATTAAGTACACACTAAAATCCAGATAATAAAAACATCACTTAATCGAATTTATAAAGTATTATCCAAAATATTTTAATACATTCCAATCCATATATAATACTATAAGTACATAATTCTCAATGATAAATAATATCTTTTTTTTTTTAAGCAATTAGGATAAATTCATATATACATTACATACACAAATTTTGAGTCTAAAACCTTCTGATTAATAATCAGCCGAAGCAACATATAATATTTAAATTTTATTTCTTATAATTCTAGGAAGAAAACATAACTAAATGGAACCCACGAAATCAACTATATCTTGTTCCATACATGTAGAAGTAAATTCATAGCAGATCCACAAGATCACAACAGCCGAGTATTCATTATTTAGTTTTAATTTGCAGATAGCCCCTCAAACTTCTTGAATTTGAAAATCCTTCTTTGCACAATTGGCATTGGCAGTAAAAGGATAGATAGGGAGCTCCTCTTCAATGTCTTGATTGCCTTCTCCTCTATTTAGCTCTGATTCCATGGCTGCTCCTTCATCTGAAACTTCCATCTTGAATTCTCTAGCTTTTCCCCAAATAACCAAATAGAGCCCAATAATTATAATTACTGAACCTAAAGCACTGAAATCATTAAAAAAAAAAATCAAAAGGTTTAAAAATAAAATAACTGTTTTATAAGGTTCTACATGCAATATATCAGCCCTCGTAGAACAAAAATAAAAACATATTTTGCTGCTGTACTAATTCTTACTTATTTATAATAATTACCTGCCTACGTAAAGTTTCTCATCCAAAATAGCCCAGCCTAATATGGCCACAATAATAAGCTGGAGCGGACTGAACATGGAAACAAATAACGGGCCGCGCTTCTCTATGACCCATGTCATCAACAACACAGCAAATCCAGAGCAAATCAATCCCTGCTCTCAAAATAATCAAATATTAATATTTCATCATAGATTTTCACATTTACATCACATATTTCTTATGTAATTACTATTATATCATTTCACTCTTTAATTGATATTCATCTAAAATATATTTTATTAACCAAAAGAATAATCGCTTGAATGTTTTTAGAAGAAAAAAATCAATGTAAAAAATAGAAATAAAAACTAATTTTATTTTCATTTTATATCACAGATAATCAATATTAAAAAAAATGAAATCAGCAAAAATTTTAAATAAAAATTTCAGTCAAAATTAAAATATTTAAAATTTTATGTGCATAAAAAAGTACTTACAATATATAAAACTGAAGCTAAGCGAATGTTGAAGCCCAAAGCCCAACTATGAATGTCTCTCTCAATAATGCCTCCAATAAGAAAGCATTCGACACTAGCCATAGCACACATTATTGTGGAGGTCATATAAGGCGCGGAAAAGGACATGCTCATATTTGCTTGCAAAATGAACCAAATTGCCCACGCTACACAGCTTCCCACCACTAGCATTGCGCCAAATATTTCCTTGTTGGACGATCCGCCAGCTAATGCGGAGGCTTCAGTGCTTTTCTCCACAACCTTCTCAGCATATCGCCAATGTAAGCCAGAATGTGGGATATGAATGAGAGCTCCTTTGTAGAAGGTCATGAGCATTGATCCGCTAACACAAAAGACTGTTCCAGCTACCTTTGCTTGTCCTGGGATACTTTTCATATTTACTGTCTCAATCCTATATGGATTTATGGAAATTTTTAAGCAAATAAGTATACATTATAAAAAAAATAAACTCAAATATATACTCATTTGTACTAGATTTATTTATTTACATAATTAAATAAATGCTAAAACTAACTTATTATTTATTTATATTTCTGAAGATATTTATTTATTGTAAAGTAATTAAATATTCGAGGGTGCGTACCTGAAAGGAACGGCGATAATAAATGTTATGGCTGGTAGGATGTTGCTCAGGGCGCTTGCGATCGTTGGGGTCGTGTACTTGAGACCGATAAAGTACAATAACTGATTAATTGTCGCCCTGCATACAATTTTATATCATCAATCATATTATTTTTATTTGTGAGAAGCGGAAAATAAACTTAATTATAGTATTTTTTATCACCAAAGTTGCTTATTGAAACTCATTCTTACTCAATTTTTACTCAGAGGTAAAGGTTTAGGAAGGTTATTTGGAAATAACTTTTATAAAAATGGTTATAATATTACAGTGGTAAATATAAGCAGTTTAAATTACTGCTTTAGAAAAAGCTTTCTAACAATTTTTATTTCAAAAAGAGCAAAAATTACTAATCAGAACGAAACGTAGGGGCTTTTCAGTGCCGGAAGTGCGTTTCCGGCGAATTGGAAGTCACTTACGTACCCGAAAATGGAGCAGGCCAATATTTGAAGTAGGATTTTGCGAGTAATCAGAACACTTCGAGTTTTCCTGCAAGCAGATTATGGTAATTAACGATAATTATGAGTAATTAATTCAAAGATAGTTTTATGGAAAGAATAGACTTCAAATTAATAATTGTTACAGCTAATGTGTTAGTTTTCCAAGTGCTTTTAAGTTGCCAGCAAGACGGTCAAAGACACGTGGCATGAGATGAAAGGAGCAGGTGTCGGATTCTTGAACCAGACGCAACAATTCGTCGTAGGTCTACCCCAATCAACGAGAAGCATGCTTTCTTGATTAAAGAAAAATAAAAATAAAAATTCAAGCGAATAAAATTATACTAAATATAAATTAGATTTATGATCTCTAATTAATAAATTAAAGAGAGCTAAATTAAAAATATATACATAATAATATTTAAATTTTATCTAATTTTAAATTATCAAAAATTTGGTAAAACAGAAAAATATAAATTAAATATTCTGAGGAAAAATTATTTATTTATATGACATCAATTATTGTACATTCTAAACTGACTTTTCACGAACATAACATCAGAAGTAAAGAAGGAAAAAAAAAAGTTGTACGCCGTTTGCCATTAATGAGCTTGCAATTCAAAGGAAGAAACAAAAAGGCTTACGAGAGGTCTGATTACCCGAAGAAATATTAGATCACATAGCCCAAAACATTTTCTTTAATAAGTCTAAATATTAGAAATCTTAATAAATAATATTTCTTTTGTGCGTGAAAAAAAATTATAAAAGATTATATATACAAGCGAGAGAAAGTAGTCCAAATTCAAAATAAAAAGTCCTGCGAAAAATAAGCAAGAAATTAATGGCAGTTGGAAGGAATGAAGGAGTGATGAAGAACGAAAAATGTGAAGAATAATTGGAGAAGTTAAATTAATTTATCGAGTAATTAAAATAATATTTATATATATAAACAAAATTTAAAAATAATTTTTATATGCATGGTTTTACTTGATAATTTAATATGAGGTACCATTCGAGGAAAAAAGCGAAGGGAGCGAGGGCGACAGTGGCGATGATCTGACGGTAGGCGATCATTACGTATGGGCTCATGCCGGAGTCGAGAGCGACCTTCGGAAGGATGTTGAGACCGGCAAAGCCCGCCTGCACGGCCACCATAGCAATAGCAGGCATATACTCCTTCGCTTGGGCCATCTTTATCTCCTCCTCCTCCTCCTCTTCTTCTTCTTCTTCTTCTTCTTCTTCTTCTTCTTGTTCTTCTTCTTCTTTTACGACTGTAATGTTTTTCTTGTTTGAATGAAAGAGATAAAGAGCGAGAGCAGGCTATATATAACTGAATGAAAGGCATTAGGTGGCTTGAGGACGTAAGCGAGTATGGCTTACATAGTTGAGCAGAGATATTTATGGTATTAGAAACAAAATTTAATTCTCATTAATTTCTTGTGTGTTTGCTTCATTATAAGGTTTTTCTTTCATTAAATGAATAAATGGAAATGAAATGAAAATGGTATTATGTGTTAGGGTTTGCTTCTATTGCCTTCTATATTTCGGATATATATTGTGCCTAAAAGTTTTTCTATTTATTTGAAGATTAGGATTATGTATTAAAAATGTGCCTAAAGTTTTTGTATAATATTATATTGAAAATTTTATCATGATAAATTATAAATTTTAGAATCTATCTTTTAAGAAAAATGCATTGTAAGTATAATAGCTTTTTTTTTCTATGATTACTTTAAAGAAAGAATGGGACATTAGTGGATGAATATTATATTAATCATTTATATTAATAATGAATTATTGAATTGTATTGATAATTAAGAAATCATTTAACTTTTTAGAATAGAAAAAAATAGCCATTATAAATTATTTACATTTATTATCATATATTTTTTCATTTAATTAAAATTTTAAAATAAAAATTTTAAACTACTAATGTTGGTCTTAAGCTCATATGAATAGTTGAGAGAAAAATTGGAAAACCTAATTTGTAGACTCATTAGAAAAAAATTTTAGCTCCGCCATTATCCAGAATATGTTGATAAATTTTATAAGATATTAGAATATTTTATATGAAAATCCAAAGAAGGAAAAAAACCGCATTTTTTAAGTAGTAGTAATAATCTACTAAATAATGAAAGACATAATAATCATCTATTCCTTACAATTGAAAAAAAAAAGAAATTATACACAATTGGGTACAATTCAATTGAATGTAACCAAGTAGATTGTTAAAATCCAACAATATTATTATATGTTAATAATCAAGTAATAATAGTTGACTAACAAAAGTCAAATGATTTCTCCTCCAATGAATGTTATTTATTTTTTTAATTAAAACCCACAGAAGGGCCTACGTGTTAATTTCCAAAAAAGGGTTACAAGGTCCTTAAAAGGAACCTCCAGCTCTCTAATGCTTATAAGAGCTACATCAAAAATCAAAATAAAATATGTGAGCCGGTGGTTCCTTGTACTAGAGGTTACAAAGAAAAACTAAGAACATTCTAGGTCTGCAAGAGAACACAACCCAAAAAAGGAAGAAGAAGATACCACGAATCATAGCGGTCTTCCTGCAAAACTTGAAATTCACCTTCCTAAAGCTCCAAAAAAAGATGGTGCAGCTCCCTCTGCAATAAATGTAGCCACTCATACCAAGACGAAAGATCTGCACCAAAACAAACCTCCAAAAAGAATCTATGTTATAACCATTATACTTGGATAAAAGAAGCAAAGACTTATAGATGATATAAGAAAAGGAATGATATAAGAAAAGAAATGATAAAGAAGCAGAAAAACTTCCCTGATGCCAAAGTCAAAAACCTCAAAGAGATTAAGTAAAAATTCATCACACCAGCGTTGAGGCGGCAACCGAGAATAACCCACATGTAAAAAGGAAAGACAAGTGCATATGCGATGCAGAAGAACCCAAAAATGTAACACCATGCAAAGCAATGATCATGATAGAATGATTAGTGTTAATAGCATTCCAAGCCCATAGTAAAATAACCCTAGTACTGATGCAGGGAAAATTCCCCAACAAATAAAATAGACCCGTAGCATTAATCAAAAGACAAATCCAAACCCGATGTAAATGATCCAGAATATAAAACATCATATTCAAGACATATAACATGAGAGGTTGATTAGCATTACAAACCAAGTCCATATCACCCCTAGTAATGCAGGAAAAAAGACCCACAGAATCACCTCTGAGTAAGGGAATCTCAGAAATGCCAGAACCGAAAATTTAGAAGAATCAACCCCAGAATTCAAACTCAGTAAAATTAAAGGGGAACTCTGAAAACAACTGCTCATCCAACTCATACAAGACCAGTTCTTCATATTAAGGCTCACAGCACCAACCAGATAAACAGCAGTACAAGAAAAATCGGAGAAGGAATAGTAAAAAAGAGCCAGAAAAGTCCAGTTATGCAAATACACAACCACAACAAAATAGAGAAATTTAGTAAGAACCCAAAAATAATTGACACCAGAGTAGCATGGAATAATACTCCACTTCACAGCCTCATGAATGATACCCACATTGCTCTGGATCCCAATACACGAGAGATCCCATAACACAAAAAATACTCCAGAACTGGAATCCAACAGAGACTATACATTATAAAATCTTACCAAAAAACCAATCACAGCAAACATGACAAGAATAAAACATAACAGGAGAAAAGCATAACATGGAAATAAAAGAGCAATAAAGTAAACCAAGGCTAGTGCATACGAATATAAGGATAATTCAATCGATCTAATCTAGCAAGCCCTTGAGCTTCAGTAGGAAGGTTGAGATCATCATACTCCTCCAATGAAAAATGAGTCTCTATATATAACTTTTTTTGTGAGAGAAGTTTTGATAAATTTGATCAGAATTTCGAATAATCTATCGAATGATCGATATTGGTCCACCGATCATAGATTATTTATCTATCATCTATGTATTTTATTGAAATTAGTATTAAAATGTCTTGGACTCATTGGATTCATTTAGTCTAGTTGCTCGATTCGAGTACACGTACGTAACATTAAGATATCATTTGTCCTTCAATTAGAATTCAAAAGTTTTCATAAATGCTAAAGTTCTTGATCTATGTTTATTTGGACATAGATCAAATCATTTATAATGTCCATGGATTCACCTCATCGAGATATTTAGTTTGACTTAAAGTTTGTGGAAATTAGAGTTTGGATGATTTTAAATTAATGCTAAAACTTTTAAATTTACCTCATGACTCAAGCTAAGTGGATTTTCTAAAATATGTATTATTTGCCTTTCTATTTCTTAGGCCCAAGCTTGTCCTATACGAATATATGCTAAATCTTTTAAAAGCTTCACGAAACAAAATTATAATTTGAGAAAAGTTATGAGGTATGAATGCAACATAGACGCTCAGGGTCATGAAGAAAGGAATATTTTTCTTAATTATAATTCATCTTTTTTTTTTTGTTTTAAGTTGATGCATCGATTGGATCAAAAATTATTAAATAAATTTGGTTCGAACTCCTCAAGTCTTATTTAAACATATCATGGAGGCTTTACTTGACTCTAAAGTCCCAAATTGAGTTTAAAATATATGAAAAAAAGTCTTAGGGACCCTAAAAAATTCTAGAGTAGGTTTGTTCAAGCAAAAACTAAACCAAGAAGGCTAAGCACGCTAGTTGGTGTTTGGTGTGGGCTTCTCAAAGGATGCTTACTAGAGGAATCATTTATCTCTTTAATGTTGCAACTCAGGCTTCCGAGTTTATGATTATGATAACAAATATTATTGATTATCTTTATTTTTCATAGTATGTATAGAGTTTACCTATTTGTGTGTTAACTAATATTTCAGGTAAATCATGCACTATTTTTTGAAGATTCATGGCTCAAGATTTGGCAGAATATTTATTTTAAACTAAAAATATTTATTAAAATCCAAAAATATTACACAAAGCAAAGGAGCAAAAAGACAGGAAAGCAAAAGAAAGTAGAATGGAGAATCAATCCTAAGGGCTCAGTAAATGGACGAGGCTTCCAGCTTCCCCAAAGCCAAGCTCAGACCATCCAATTTGGTGAAAAGAAACATAAAGTAGCCAAACCATCCGAGCAAGAAACCACCACCAAAGGTTGTCACGAACCAAGCTGACTAAGAAACGAGCCCCAACCACATCATTGCCCAGCAAAAACCAACAGCCAATAGTAATATTAATCAGATACCAATGAGCCAGCCCAGTGTAACTTCCATTAAAAAAACTAGCAGAAAAATAACCAAAGGGCCTGCAGCCCCAGCCCAAAAGATCAACCCCATAAGACGAACGGAGAAGGCGACAAACAAGTGAAACAAGAAGGCAACCAACAAGGGGGGAAAGTTACCTACCCCACCTGCCCCTCCCACAAGCCCTCCCACGAGAAGTGACATAAACAACCGGTTTGTCACGCTGCAAGGTAGAATCATTCCCAGGATCATCACCCCGAAAAGATTCTAAAGAGGAATCAGAATCGGAATCGTATTCGGATGAACAGTGAAGCCAATCGAAATGAACCCTCACATCCACCCCAGAATTATCTCCCACATGATACACCAAAGCTTGAGTGTCAATAACATTAACTGGCACATCAACAAAGGAGTTAGGAACAATACCAGCATGCCTAACAAGAGATGAAACAGAGGGAGAAATACACTTAGAGATCAAAATAAAGGAGATATAAATAGCTAGAGTAGCAGAACCCTCACTTACCACACCCTAAGGTGTAGCCGGGCAAAACCCACCCAAAAAAATAGGGGCAGGAACAGACTCATCCGCGCAATCCCCAACCACATGAGGATTTACCAGAAAAGAGACATAGTGCAGACACAACACCCACCTCTAATAATACGAGACCAAAATTTAATGCAAAACCAAAATGACCCCCAACACTAGTACAAGCTCGAGGGATCGAAATATAAGGTGAGACCCCAGCCACAACACCCTTACAAACCTTCATCGAGGATTCATCGGCATCGGAATCAATAGGAACATCAATGTCCACAACAATCACAACTCCATTTCCGGTAGCTGTGCACCCACCAAAGCAACTGGGGCCACTCCATTCAAATCCACACAAGGATTCACTAAATTACTGTGCCTTCTCTCTTTTGGATAATGTCAAAGGGGGAGAGAACGTACTTCTATCATTTGTTTTCTTTTCAAAAATTGTAAAATAACAAAAATATATTGATCTCCCTATTTTTTTGTATTATTCAAGTGAGGGGGAGATTAGGAGAAAATAGTCTTTTTGAAAATTCAAATTGTTTGCCATCATCAAAAAGGGGGAGATTGTTGCGGATCTATGGTTCATGATTTTGATGATAGCAAACATTTCCTTTTCTATACGATTGCCTTATGTACTAACATTTCAGGACCACACATTGTTGAAGCCCTCAATTTAAGCTTTCTCCAAAGACATTATTAGTATCTTTGGCATTCATTGAGTCTTCATTCATCTAGAGAAAACTTAAAGAGAGTGCCTTGAAAGGGAGAGAGGAAATGATGGAGTTTGAGAGGGAGAAGATCCTTATGGGGTTCAAGAGAGTGTGGAAGGGGTTTCACACGATCGCAATGGCAAGCTTGCATCTTAGTAATATCGGATTCAAGATTTGTCGTGAGTGAAGTTTTGGGAAAAAGATCTCTTTGGTGTCCGAGGACCCGACTACTCGACTGCACTGTGGAAGGTGAAAGTTATTCAAGGTTCTCTACCTCACCATGAGGGTGAAAAGGAGTCCAGGTTCTCTACCTCACCAGGATGGTGAAAAGGAGTCAAAGTTCTTTGCTTGAAAAAAGAGTACGGTCCTCTACCCCCTAGCTGTGGAGGCTAAAGGAGAGACACTATAGTGATAGTGCAATACCAGAAGTGGGTGACTCTGGGGAGCAGTCATAGGTCATGATTTGGCCGAACCACTATAAAATCTAGTGTGTTCTTTCTGATTTGATTTTTTGCAAATTATTTTTTCGCATTTTATTTTCTATTATAACTGCTGAGTTAAAAATATATGATTGATATTATGATGTATTGATTAGTTTATTATCATCATCTTTGTAACTTTTGATAAGCATACTAGCTTCCATATCAAATGATAATATTACTTCCATATTAGTGTGACTTAGGGCTAGTTCATTGAGATCTAACAACCTCCTCGAACTATCAAGTGATATTAGAGCACTTTCACTTAATAAGTATATATTATCTTTTATAGACTATATATATATCCATCTTATTCTAGGGTTTTTTCTCACAATTTTTCTCATAAGAAAAGTTGTATATTACTTTTATAGACATTACTTAATTCTCCTTTAGTACGCTTTAGTAAAATATTATTATGGATAGGTGGTGTGTATGCCTCTATCATGTTCTAGTGCACCTAAATTAAAGGTAATAAATTACCTTCCATTGACAATGCTATGAGTAATTTGATATCCTCAATGAGTGACCATTCTTTATACAAAATTCTAAAGCTAAAATATACCCATCAATTCTTACACAAGATGATTCAAGGAGATTTCGTATAACATTAGATTCTAAAGAGTTATTTCTACCACCACTTGTAATTCTTTGATAATCTTTCATTAAAAATTTTATCTCCAGTTATATAGTTGTATTTTATTTTGGAAGATCCAATCGAGCCTTTTCTCCATCATTCAGAAATCTTACAATTTCTAAGATGAGTTTACAAATAGGTTGACACACAAAAGTTGAGGTTATTTTGTTTGTAACTCGAGATTTATGCAAATATATGTGTAATCAAGTAGTACATTATCATTATCATGATATAAATTACCCAAAAATTCCTCTAGTATAGTCTAAATGAATTTATATTTATCTTATAAGTAGCGTTATAAGGGTGTGCAATTTAAAGTCTTCAGCTAAAACTTAATAAAAAAATATTATGTCTAAGTTACTCTTGAACATATGATAATTATAAATCATTAATGCAAAAAAAAGATCTCTTATATAGATGTTGTGAATCATAGCACAGACTTCTCATCTCTGTTGAGCACGTTGGAATTTCTAGCCAAGATTTATCTCAACTAAAGTGATTGGATCTCCTTAAGATTCCAAGACTCTATGCACCATATCACTGCCAAAAAATAGGCCTATCGCAGCACAATATTTGGCCTATTTCGGCGGTTATAACCGCCACAATTTTCGTTGCAGCGGTTTCGAAACCGCTGCACCTCCGCTGTAATAGCAATGCGCTGCAATGATATTCTGCAGCGGTTTAAGGACCGGCGAGATAGATCTGATGAAGTGCTAGATTTAGCAGCGGTTATAACCGCCACAATTTTCCAAATTTGCAGCATTTATAACCGCCACTAATGCTTTTCAAATAAACAGATTTTAAGTATTGTGGCGGTTTTAACTGCCGCAAATCTGGACATTTGTGGCGGTTATAACCGCCACAACAAATATCCAGAATTTTTTTTTATAAAAAAACACAAAATATGAATGTCCAATTAAATATACATATCCAATTAAATATACATTTAAACAACATATCAAAACAATAATGTTATAGGAACTTTGACAAATTAAAGTATACAACTTTGTGTTGATTACAATCAATTTTGAAATGAAAACTAAGATGAAACCAAACCAAAATGTTTTGATCCATTTCTGTCATAATGGTTTAATTTCAGTTTAACATTTATAATTTCAGTTTTGTCAATTCAACTCGTTAAAAAAAGGTTCAGTTTGAGATTGAAGCAGTTGAAATGATATCAAAATGGCTTCTATTTCTACAATAATTACTATACAACTGTACCTAATTGAATTCAATATGAATATGTACAATTTAAGCTACATGAAGCATGCATCACTTTGCCTATTTACACAAAGTTGCTCCAAAGAGTAAAAAGTAAAATCAGCCAGCATTAATTGGCCATTAAACTCATCCTAGACTATTTATATAAGATGGCATTGGATCCTTTGCTGTGCATAATAATTGTCAAGAATCTCAGTCATTCTCTTGCTCTTTCGACCATAACTCTGTTTCTTAAAACTGCAACAGAGTAACAAGGCAAAATTCGTCAAGATTAGGCATCAAGAAGTAATGCTTGAAGGTTTAAATTGTCTAAATGCTAGCAATTTTACAAAGAAAGCTCATCAAATATGGATAATCATATTCTTAGGATGCTCAGAAGGTGTTATGCATGTAGTTTTCGAACTAGAAAATGCGTATTGATGAGGAGAAATTATTAGGTGAGCACAAATACTCATCGCTTGCTGAGAACATTTTCGTACCATATATCAATGCTAATATTAATATTCTGAGATTTGTGATAAATAATAGAGATCAATATAGTACCATTGAGAAAACAAAATCCTTAGCTTTAGGCAGTTAAAACAGTAGTCGAGAATAAACAATTTACAGCTATTCGCAATACTAAGATAAAATTTATAAACCAAAATGCAATGATAAAAGGAATTCTATAAAGTGAAATACCTTCTTAAGAACATTCTCATAGCTTGCCCTACTGACCAAAGGCCAGAACAAAAATATCTGCTACTCTATAACTAAGTGGCCTCAATCTGCTATAATCTGCTTGGCCTAAGAACAATAATGAAAAAACATAAAAAGCATAAGAATTGTCGAAGCATTCAAATGTTGAATTTAGACACAATCAGTCAAAATACTTGAAGTGTTCCAAAGCCCTTAGTTAACAATGCTTCCATCAACACAAACATTTGCACTGAAGTTGTCAAACCCACTGAAAATTCTTTGGCGATAACACTTTATTGCTAACTGTGAGATGCAAACTAAATAAAAATATAGAAAAAAAAAACAAAGTTTGCAATCATATTAAAGCTCCCAGTTTTGAAATTCACAAATAACAACCAAAATTAGATTTTAAATAGGACGAAAGAGAACAAAACCAGAAGTGAATCAAGGAAAAAATTACCTTTAGTTGAAGTTTTGAGATGAACTGTGTAGCCTGTAAGAGCTTCAGCTAAAGAGATATTCTGTGTGAAAACAGTAGCATAAACTACTGTAAAATAAACGCTATAAAATAAATAATAACTAACTGGATAAAACAATAGCATTTAACTGTGATCGTAATAAAAGAAAGATAGAAAGATTGGCAAAGCAACTTTTCATTGTTAAATATTTATTGCTTGATGAAACTTTTTAAGTCTAATATGTTAGACACTTAGCAACTAATCTTTCTGGCATGACCTTCAAGTGGCAAGTTTCAGAATAAATAAATAAAAATCCATTATTAAATCTAATTTGTTATCACATTGAATGAAAAAAAAAATTAACTTTTTTTAGAATCGGGAATTGAATCAAGAGGGAAAAGAAAAACTCACCCACTGATATCAGCGATTTCCCTGGAAATCTTCATCTTTTTCGTGGTCCCCTTATACAACTCCAGGGTGCAAGGCAACTTGTTCTCAATCAGCGGCAGCAGCTATTCCATAAGACTCTCTCTCCTACCGTCGAACCCCGATCCAAAAAGATCATCTCCAAACATGAAGTTCGAAAATCCCATGCCCCCTCTCATTCCATTCCCCCACCCATGGCCCCAAAAGGGCTCGAGAATCCAAAGAACTCAGAGAAGATATCATTAGCATTCTCGAATTAAACCTAAACACGGCAGGACCATCGCCTCTAGTGAAGAAAGTAGCGCCGCCGGCGGAGAAACACCGCCTTTTAGCCCTTCCTCCCCATACTGATCATACATAGTACGCTTTTTTGGGATCGCTAAACTAAGACGAAGTCGATGATCATGCATATTAGGCTTCGGGACGGGATGGATTCGTCATAGGAAGGTAGGGTTCGGCGTGGATGATCATCGACGAAGAGAAAGTCGCGGTAGAGAATGAGTCAGCTAGGGCATGAAACGAGGAGAATGCGGTAGAGAATGAGTCGGCTAGGGCATGAAAGAAGGAGATCGATTTATGAGCGATGTGTCTCAGCTAGCGGTTTCAAAACCGCTGCTACAAAATATTATGAAAAATGATGGTGAATTTTATGGAGGTTAAAACCGCTGTCTATAACTATTACAGTGGCGGTTTTAAAACTGCTGCTATAAATTACTGCGAAAACATTACCTTTTTATTAGTGATATGTCTATATGTGACAAAATCTCATTTTAAACCCTCTAATTGTTTCCACTATGCTTCCTTCAAGGATGTAGATCACACTAAATCTTATTTATGTACTATGATTCTAATAACTAAGCATTTAGCTCTTTCACTTTCTTCTTCTTTTTTTTTTCTCACTTTCTTTTAAATTTGCTAAGTTCCTTATAATAATTTAGAATATGTGTCTATTGCTTCAATCTTTGTTTACGTGAAGCTTGACATTATATGTATCAATTTTTAATAGCTCAACACTTAGCATTTTTAATTTTTAATTTCACTTTAACTTTTTCATTTACCAAATACTTTATAATGATTTTGAATACTTATCTTTTGCCTCCACTTTTTTTGTTTTTTTTATATAAGAACTCATGGAAGAGGCCTACATATTAATATAAATCAAAATTACAAGTCCTTAATGATTCCAATGCATTCTAAAATACAACATTTGAATCAAAACCTAAGAGCCTCAGAATAACCTAAATGCAAAATCAAACAAAAAATAAATATAAAACAAGCCAAAAAAACTCAATCAGCAGAATTCCAAAAAAGCCACCAACTGTCATGCAGTCTACAGTCTACACCTGCACAACCATAAGAGAAACAAATAAAAAAAACAAAATGGAGCCATAGCATCAACTACAACCACCAACCAACATAGATTACCAGTAGAAACAACCAATAAGCTAACAAATAGAAGACCCTCAACAAAGAAGCAACTAGCCAACAGAGATTGTCATGGCTAGTACCCATCAAACCAGAGATCCCAAACACCAAACAGAAGAAGGATTACTTCTTCTTAGATTTCCGATCATGAAACTTGCTTCCACTATGAGAAAAGCCTTTATGAATGATACTACCCACATTTAAGCCATAAAACTCATGAAAATCATTCAATGACTCATCTAATCCATTTCTAGCTTTCTTACAAGGCAAAGTACCATCCCTATCTAGCAAATCCGGTTGCTCCACACATGTCTTTTGCCTCCACTATATTTATTAAATCTAAGGTTCAATAAATGTTTCATAATGTCCTAATTATTTATTTAATAGATGACTTAGAATTAATCTAAAAGGTTTATTCACATTAATCCTTAAATCAATTAATCCTTTATAAGTAGTCAAGAGTTTAAGTGATCTTTAGGAATTTTAATTATTAAGAATTATTAATTTAGATAAAACAATAAGTTGTTATTTTTAAATGCTTTATTTGGCAATTTTTCCAAATTATTTATTATTAATTATGTAATTATCTTATTTTTTTCTAGGTATCATATTCCACTCAATAATAAGTTGTGTATAGCTTAAAAATGCAATATAAATAATTAAAGACAAGTGATAAAATTTACAAAAAATGAAAATTTTGATTTTCATGCTTTGCCTTCACACTATATCAATAAAAAAGGCAAGAAATAAAATTAAGATAAATAAATACAAATTCAAAAAAAATAATCTATTAGGGATTTCTCTCTAATCATCATCCTCTTCCTCTTCTTCTATTGGCTTTGCTGATACTGCTAACAAAGTCACACCAAGGTAAAATTTAAAGGGTGGTCTGCTAGGGATTACTGTTGACCTCGAATCTGTCAAACCCTTGGGTTCCATGGGTCAGACCATGATCAGTGAGCTCAGACCCATGTCTTGGGTCAACCGGGTTGACCCATTGGCCCTAATGTGTCTAATTAAATTTCAATTCATTTCAATCTCTTTTTGGACTCAAACCCCCAGCATTTAAAACTGATCAACAAACTAAATTAACTAAAATGGATCCTAATTCATCAATATCTAAACTTTAATTAAAATTTTTCTTTTATAGCCTAAAATAAACCTGAACTTTAGGTAACTTTAACTAACTACCTAGATTAGGACATATCCAAGCCTTACCAGTCATACACACACGTAGAATTGTTTGCTAGGGCACCACTTCTAGACTTAGGTTAGGCCGGTGTTTCCTTTTCTGCTGTGTGCCGGAGCTTTCCGTGGTTTTCATTGCATGCTATTTGAAATTGATTGGTGTGATTGCTTATTTTTCCTGCACTCAAACAATAAGCATTAATAACTAGTAGAGAATCACAATGGTGGTATGACTTCTTATGCGGGAAACAATAAGCATTAATAACTAGTTTGTATAAATATATTTTATTTTTCTACAAATATTGAATGAATAATAATGCTACTAAATTTGTCTGTTTTTTACATGCAAGCATATTTCTATATTTGTACGTTTTTAAGAAAAAAATTGTGTATCCCTATATCAATCCTTCATGCATCTGAAGATTCACTCACGGCCTCTTTAACCATAAATATATATTGGGCGAGAAAGAGTGCATGAAGGGTTGAAACTGGGTAAAGATTTGTTTTTTATTCTTAACAACTTACAAATATAGAAATACGTTTAAATATGTTTACAAGTAAAAAACAGACAAGTTTTTGTAGCATTTCATTTAATATGTATAACAAAAGAAAAAAATTGAAACAAACTAGCTATTAATGCTTAGAACTATTTTGAATGCAATTGCTCTCTTTTAACATTTTTTTTTAAATCCTTGCTCCTACTAAATTCCTAATTCCATTTCCGTCCGTCTCCTTTTCTAGTTTTCTTTATTTTGTTCTGTTTTTAATTATTTATAATAAAAATTATTTTTGATAATTTTACTTATATTTTAATTTTTTTAGAAATTTTAATGACTATAAATTTACAAATATTGATATAGAAGACTTTATTTATATTATTTTATAAATTTAAGAATACTCCTCACACTCTTTTTAGGTTTCCTCGGGCTAGGGTTCCTCCGGCACGTGGGCTTCACCCCGCTTCGCTGGGTGTTTCCGACTGGATGCTTTTCGTCTTCCGGCTGGTGGTGTCGCTCAGGGTTCAGGGAAGTCTTCTTTTCTTTTTCCCTTTATTTTGTTGTTCCTTAGTCTCCTTTCCCGTTCCCGCTAGCCATGACGGCCTCCCGTCGGCTCTTAGATCCATATTTTTTGGATGGATCTAAGAAGCATTCGTTTTTGGATGGCTTTGTTTGGGCATTCATCGAATGTTCTTTTTCCGCCTCTCAAAACATGTTCTTTCCATGGATTGCCTGCTGTTTAGATTTCAGAGGAAGAGATTTCCTTTTTAGCCGCTCCTTTCTAGTTTGCTTTGGTCGTTTTTTTCCTTCCCGTCGGCCTAGTTTAGATGTTATCCGATGGTTTTTCTGCAACCTTAAGCTTTCGGTGGAGATTTCGGTAACCTTACTTGATTCGATTCATGTCCTAATTAAACTTGCGAATTATATGGATTACAATAGAGTTTTTTGTCATCGTTCTTTCCTAGTTTACAATTGCTATATGAAAATTACTACGTGGTCACCTGGCCTTGACATTGGAGCGGAGTCTCTAGTTATCCCCATCTGGATTTCTTTCCTGTTTCTTCGCTTCCATCTTTTCGCTCCTAAAATCCTCCACGCTTTTGGGATCTTTATTTGGTCGCCCTTTTAAAATTGACACCACCTCCTCTCTTGGCTCGCAGCCTTCTCTGACGCATGTTTTGGTTGAATTGGATATTACGAAAAGCTATCCTGAGAAGGTTTGGCTGGATTCCGAGAATTTGGGCTGTGTTTAGCAGGTGCAAATGGAAGTTTTTCCCCCATTTTGTGATCTTTGTGAATCCATTGGGCATAAATGGGGTGATTGTCATTCATCTTCCACTGCTTCCAAGCTTGTTTCCTCTTTGAAACCAGCTATTTATGTTAGTCATGAAGCTTTTATTGTGGATAATGCGGGCAAGGGTGTTTTGAATGATTTTATTAATCCTATTTCTCGAAGTGTTAGTCCGGATGGGTTGGTCGCTAATCATGTGGTTCCTGTTGATGTCTCTTCGCCCTTTGCTTTGTAGGTCTGTGGATAGGTTGTGTCTAGCCCTGAGCTCCCCCTTGTGTCCCCTGTTGTTGAATTTGATTCACCTGGTAGGCCTAATCCTAATGTTGTGATTATGGATTCTTCAGTTCCGGCCATCCATGGCCAGCATTTAAGTGTTAGTGAGGCTGGGGGTGGTCATTGTGATGTAAACCTGCAACCTATTATGTTGTGTGCTAATTTTGTATCTGCCCTGTGCGGCTTGGTTTCGGTTGAGGTTACTTGTGTGCTTGTTGAGAAATCATATTCCTCTATTTACCCTACCGATGAGGTCTCTGCTCGTTTGGTTGTCCATATTCTTTCTTCCCCTGTGACGCCTATTGTTCTAGTACCTAAACCTTTTGTTGAGGTTCCTGTTAAATTAATATCGCCTGAGGCTTTATTTTCTCGTGTGGGTGTCAATTCGGGGGAGAGTGTGAGATTGCAAATTGATTGGCTTCAATATTCGTCTGATTCCTCTACGGAGGCTAGTGTGAATGAAGAACCTGAGGATGACTTTGCTCTGCAGCATGACCGACCTGTTGTTTCTATCTACTCTCGTGGGAGGGGTAGACATGGTATGAAATAATTTTGGGGATGTGGTGCTGTTTTGGTTGGCTTTGGCTCTTATCTATGCATGTTGGTTTTATAGTGGTGGTGGATTTTGGGTCATTCGTCAGTCTCCCTTTAGGATGTGGTTGTGGCCTTGTGGGCTGCATTGGTTGGAAGGCACTTTGGTTTATTATTTTCTTTTGGTGGTTGCCGTTGTGCTGGAGCTTCATTTCATATTGGAGCATGTGATTTATAGTTTGTGGTCTATGATGTGGCTAGGGCTCACTTTTCTTAAGCCATGGCTCGTGTCAACCTTTGGTGGTGCGTTTCTTGCTCGTTTGGGATGGCTACTTGGTGCGTTATTGCTCTCACTCCAAACTGGATGGCCCATGCCTGGCTTCAGAGTGCTTGAAAGCCTCTGCCAAATACTGAGCCTGGTGGGTTGTTACCCCTTTGTATTTCTATAGCTTTTTTCGTCCCGTTTTTAAGCTTGTTGTAATCCTTTTTTAGTTGAAATAAAATGTGTTTTTTAAAAAAAAAAATTATAAATTTAAGGAATGATTAAGAATTTATAGTATATGTAAGAAATTATAATAAAATTATTATTTGTTATGTTTTTTTTTTTTTATGACCCCGATTCGACCTGTGAAATCGTGAACCCCTCTTTTCCATTCGTTGTCCAATCCGGTTTTCACAACATAGTTTTTTTTTTCAATTTTTTTCATTTTTTTTTTAAATCATTTATGAGTTCTATGAATTTTATATTCTATTAGTGACTCCGACATATTGGCTATCAATCTTACAATCTTAAGTAGTTCTATTCCAAAGACACACAAATGATAATTAGATTTAGGTAAAAATAGCCGTTCTCAATTTAACAATCTCAAATTCCAACCCAAAAAAAATAAATTTCCAATCCAACAACTTACAATTTATAGAAACAATCAAAATCTAGCAACTATAAGAAATCCGTAGAAGGAAAAAACATTCATGAAATGCACAAAATTCTCAAATTCTGATATGCACAAAATCCTCAAATATTATAAGTTTAACTAAATATAAAATATTATTTATGACTTCGAGCACGTCAAACCATTTGAACGTCAAAGTTCAATAAATTTTAGTCTAGAGGGAAAATAAAAGATCGTCATTTACATTTGAACGTCAAAGCATCAAGAGAATAATGTCCACTCTGAGCTAAGTAACAACAAAATAAATGAAGAGAATAAACTAATGAGTATGATTGAAATTTCTAAATTGATAAAATTTATTTGCAAAAAATCTTTTCGGCCCCTCAATTTTGGCCTTACTCACGGATTTCTTATTGTTGCTAGATTTTGATTGTTTCTATAAATGTAAGTTGTTGGATTGGAAATTTATTTTTTTGGGTTGGAATTTGAGATTGCTAAATTGAGAACGGCTATTTTTTACCTAAATATAACTATCATTTGTGTGTCGTTGGGATAGAACTACTTAAGATTTTTTATATGAATAATAATACTAATTTTAATTTATAATGCTCAACGCAAAAAGTTGCTTTTTGCGCTTCTCTCTGAGGCCTCCCTCGCGCTCGTCTGGGGCTTGTCTCTGGGGCGTCCCCCCTAGAGGCGTCCACCACCGTTGCACTCAGGAAAGTCTTTCTTTCCCTTTCTTTTACGTTTTGGGTTCTTTTTGTGTTGTTTCATTTTTATTTTTTGGCCGTTTGCGGCTGGAATGGCGCCGAAGCGCCTGTTGGATCTTGCTTTTTTGTCTGGTTCCAACTATTTGTGTTCTTTCGCCGATGCCTTAGCTGGTTCTCCATCTAATGTGTCTTTCCCGGAGCTTAAGTCTTCTTCCTTTCACGGTCTGCCCTCTTTGTGGATCTCTGAAGAAGAAATTCGGGCCCTCGTTGCTCCTTTTTAGTTTTCACTTGTTGGATTTTTTCTGTACCGGCGACTTAGTATAGACTCCATCTGTAGATTTTTTTTTTCAATTTCAAGCTTATTGCTGACTTTTCAGTTACTCTGCTCGATTCTACATATATCTTGGTTAAACTGCAGAATGTCCTATATTATAGCTGGGTTTTCAACTATAGATCATACCTTGTTTACAATTGCTATATGAAATTAACTAACTAGTCTCCTTTGTTGGATATTAGTGTTGAAAGCCCTATTATTCCTATTTGGATCTCCTTCCAAGTCTTTGACCTCATCTCTTCAATCCCAAGATTCTTCATGCGTTAGGGTCGATGTTTGGTCATCCGCTTAAGGTTGACACTGCCACTTCTTTGAGCTCTAGACCTTATATTGCGAGAGTCTTGGTTGAGATTGATATCACAAAAAATTATCCAGACAAACTGTGGATTGGTCTTTAAAAGCTCAGCTACATCCAACTTGTTGAAATGGAAGAGTTCCCCCATTTTTGTGCTCACAGTCATTCTATAGGTCATGCTCGGGGGAAATGTCGGACTAAAAGTGTTGTCTCGTTAAATATTCCTGTTAGGCCTTCTTGTTCTGTTAAGGTTTTTTAGAAGGGGGAGGCTGCTGGGGTTGCTGAGCATGGGTCTGGGGATGTTTCCTTAGTTAATGTTCTTGTAGTCAAGGATTTGGAGTTTTCGTCGGACCCTACTAAAGATATTGTTGGGCGAGTTAATGATGTTTAGGTTGTTGAGGGTGTGTTTCCTTTACCTTTTGCTTGTTCTAAGACTTCTAATGAACAGGATTCCTGTAGTAGGGATAATGTTGATGCTGTTCATGCTTGTAGTCCTATTGTTGTTGTTTGGAGTGGTGCTGCAAATGCTGTTGCCAACGTGGATAATTTAGGTGGGTTGAACTGTTCTGCGAATGTGCCTATTCCCCCCATTACTATTGAGATTTTGCCTTATGGGCTTATGCCTTTGCCACCTGCTATGGTTGATCCTCTGAATTGCGTTGTCCCTGAACCTTTTGGAGTGGTTTCAAATTCACATAGTTTGGGTAGGTCTAATGCTATAAGTATTTCTCTTGCTCCTAGGGGTGTTTCTTCTCTTATAGCTATGGACTGTTTGAATGAGAAGAATAATGATTTAGCGAGATTAATAGGGAAGTTGGGCATGAGATGTCTAGTGGTTCGGTCCATGTTGTTTCTCCTCATACTCCAGTGGATTTGGTTGTGGTTGCTTGTGATGTGGTACCCATTGTTTCTTCTCCTCCTGTTTAGTTCTATGGCCAGCCTGTTGAGGTCCCAGTTAATTTAGTTTCTATAAATGCTTTAGCTGCACATGTGGGTGACAGGCCAGAGGATAGTGTTAGATTGCAAACTGATTGGCTTGAATGCTCCTCTTCTTCTGAGATTAAAGAAGTGGAATTTGTAGCTCATAATGGTATTTTGCGAGATGATCACTTTTGCGTGAGTAAACGTAGAAAGCGGAAATCCAAAAGATAGCTCTTTTTGGGTGTGCAACCGTGTTGGTGTTGTGTTTCTTCTCCTATATTGGCAACTTATAGCTTTTTATGGATGTGTTTTTTATTGGCCCTGCAGATATTACTGCTTTTTTATTGGGCTATGATGTGGCTCGGGCTCATCACTCTCGATGTGTGGCTAGTTAGCAACCTTTGGTGGTGGTTCTTCTGAGCGATGCTGGCGGTTAGTTAGCTCTTAGGTGGATTAATGCTCATTCCCTCCTCTGGATGGTCCATGCTTGGATTCAGAGTGGTTGGTAGTCTTTGCCAATACTGAGCCTCGTGGCCTTTTGTGCCTACTT
>NW_021319814.1:10764-16720 GCF_001605985.2 Dendrobium catenatum | reverse complement strand
TCATATTTCCTTTAAAAATTCTTCTCAAGGGGAGAAAATTTTTAAAGTATGATTAAAAAATCTAATTCTATGATTAAGCATCATTAAAAAAATTAAAACTACACACAATCATCTGCTAAAAAGGCGACTGAATGCTGACTCAGTACATCACTTGCTAGCTCAACTAATTGATATTGTATCAAGTTGTCTTTAATGGGCTATTTGCTATAGTAACATAACACTAAGCATTAATAGCTCATCCAAGTATGCGAGCTGGGCTCTGCTAGGGTTTCTTTCTCTTCTTCCCGCCGCTGCGTTGTTTCTTCCCGCGCCACCCATCGGGGGAGGGGTCCGCCCCTCTTCTGATGGAGCTTCGTGCCTCAGATTTTCCCCCGCTCTCATCCTCTCCATCTCCTTCCCTTTATGGCCCACTCCCATCCTCCAAGCCTTCCTCTTCTGCCGAAAGATCCCCCTCAAAGCATACTTATGCTGAAAACCTTTTTTTCCTCTGCTTCTTTTACCCCAGATTTTTCGGTCTCCTTTCATTCTCCTAGCCAAAAGCTCCGTTTTGCGAGAGATGATCTTTCTGAAGGCGTTGCGGTGTGGTCGCTTGCACTGGTGGGTTACTCTATAAGGCAATGTCTCTACTATGAAAGGTTACTATCTGCAATGAAGAAACTTTGGGTTCTCAAAGGTTCCCTCACTCTTCTCTCGCTTGCGGATGGATTTTTTCTTCTCAAGTTTACTTCTCTAGAGGACATGGCCGGAAATGGTCTGGACGGGGGGTCCTTGGTTCCTATTGGGTAAGCCCTTCATTCTGCAAAGGTGGTCACCAAAATTCAAGCCTGTCCGTGATGAATCGGCCTCCATTCCGCTCTGGGTAAAAATCATTGATCTTCCACTTGCTCTTTGGACGCCGACAGGTATATCTCGGATTGCCAGTTATATTGGTGTTCCTTTATATGTTAATTCACTTACTGCCAAGAGGACCCGACTTACTTTTGTTCGGGTCTGTGTTTAAATTTCTAAGGATTCAAAACTGCCTGATAACATCCCAATTCAGATTGAGGATGAAGACCTGCTTCTCAAAGTTGTTTATGATTGGAAACCCCTCCCTTGTGAGGGTTGTGGTTCCCTTATTCACCCCTTCTCCCTTTGACCCAATAATCCTAATCCAAAACCTGCTTTTCCCCTACAGCCAAATAAGCCGAGAGGTAGGAGCTTTAGTAGGAACCCTTCCTCAAGAGCTAATGCCTCTCAATCAAGACCCCCTATCCCTACCGCACCTTCCAGGACTCCTCAACTCACGTCCATCCCCACTGCCCCTTCCACAGAGCCTCCTCCTCCTGACTCCTTAACTTCCTTTCCTCCTCCCATTCCCACTGTTGCTATTGATTCTATCTTGGTTCTTCCCACTGTCATGGTTACAACCATACCCAACCTAAATTCTCCTTTCCAGGACCTCTCTGTTCTGGACAATAACAAGATTACTCCTTCTGTTTTAACCTCCAACATTCCCACCACTAACAAATTTGCATCATTGCAAACGTCAGAACCTTATAATGACCCCACTGACCCCATCCCCCCTTATGAATCCAAACTTTTCGGAAGATTCCTCTCTTCCACTTAACCCTCCCTCACCTGGCCCTTGCCGAGCTGTTAGCAACAATTCCCTTCCCTCCTCCTCCGAGGAATCCAACCAATTTGATGGGGATCCTCCCTCTTCCTCCAAAAAGTATTCCCCTTCCTCACCGTCACCCCAGCATTCCAAAAAGCCCAAACGCAAGCCAAAAAATGCGAAGAAGGCTAAATCTTCTAGGTATTAATGTCTTTGCCCAATTTTTCTTGTTGGAACATGAGGGGGTTTAATAGCCCCTAGAAGGTTCAGATGTGCTCTGATTTGGTCAAGAATTTTCAATTAAAGCTACTATGTATTCTGGAAGCAAAAGTTCAGTCTTTGGCTTTAAATGATCCTTGGCTTATTAATACTCATACTATCTTCAATTTGGAAGATAGTTGCAATAACTTCAACTGCTCGTCCCCTGGGAGGATTTGGATAGAGTGGGACTCCTCGGTTTGTTCCTTCAATCCCATTGTTATTTCCTCACAAGTTATTCACGGTATCCTCACTGTTGCCTCCTCTCCCCCCTTGCATATGTATGTTGTTTATGCTGCTAACAGTATTGATGAGAGAAGAGGTCTCTGGAACCAATTGAGGAACTTAATTCCTCCACTGACCAACCTTGGCTTATATTAGGTGATTTCAATTGCTGCAGACTTCTCTCTGAAAAATTTGGTGGGACCCTCTCCATTCTAGTCGACTGGATTAGCTTAATAATGTCATTTTTTATTGCGGGGTTCAGGATTTAGCCTCGGTTGGTTTGTATTACACTTGGTACAATCAGAGGGTGGAGCTTCCCATCCACATCAAACTTGATCGTATGATGGTAAACATGGCTATGTTGAACTGTTTCCCTTAGGCTTTCTACAAAGTTACTCAGCCCTCTTCTTCTGACCACTCCCCCCTCATTTTTATGATTCCCAATCATGACAGAATTTTTACTATATTCATGTTTAAGAACTTCTGGGTTCACATGAAGGAATTTTGGGATATGGTTTTCAATGCTTTCAATGAGCCAAAATCGGGAAGTCCTCTTACCGCATTTTGTTTTTGCTTGAAGAACCTAAAACATAAGCTGAAGAATATGAGATGGGCCTCCTCTAATTATCTTTCTTCTGCCATCCAAGATTTGAAGAATCTTCATAACAGTATCCTAGTTCAGCTCCAATCTCTCCCTTTTGACCAAAACCTTAACTCTCAGCTAAAAATGTGAATAGCAACCTAGTTGCTCGTCAGCTTGCCTGGTCTTCTTGGATATCCCAAAGAACCAAAGCCTCCTGGCTAACCAGGGTGAGGATGACCTTGGTTTCTTATATGCTAAGATCAGAGATAGAAATAACTGAAACTCCATCAAAGAAATTACCACCTCACTTGGTCATTTTTCTACTCACCCCTGAGATTGCAAAGGCCATTATTTCCCACTTTCAGGATTCTTCAACTCCACTCACCCTTCGGTGAGAGATGCTTCGTCTATTCCTGTGGGACCTACTGTCGCTCCCTCTCTCCATGTTTCCTTGTTGGCTCCCATCACTTGATGAAATTAAATGGATTGTTTTTGCTGGGAAGGTATCCTCTACCCCGGGTCCTGATGGTTTCTCATTTGAGTTCTACAAGAAATCTTGGCACCTCATTGGTGTCCAAGTGTTCAATGCTGTGAAAAGCTTCTTCGATTCTGGTTACCTTCCCATGGGGGCCAAAGCCACGGAAATTACCTTGGTTCCCAAGAATTCACATGCTTCTAATATTTCAGACTTTAGGCCTATCTCATTATGCAATGTTATCTATAAGATTATTTCCAAGGTGTTGGCTAATAGGCTTAAATTGGTGATGCCTCACATTATACATAAAAGTTAAGCAGGCTTCATTGCCTCTAGGAGCTCTATTGACAATATTTTTTTAGCAGCTGACATTCTTAGAGAATTCAAGGATGGAAGAACTTTTTGTGTGCTAAATTAGACATTAAAAAGGCTTTTGATTCTCTCTCCAGAGAGTTTCTTTTGGACAGAATGAGGCTTAAGGGCTTTCCAAAACTATTTATCAATAGGATTAAAGCCTGTATTTCTGATGTTCAATACTCTATTTGCTTAAATGGTTCTTTGGAAGGTTATTTTAAATCCACCACGGGACTGAGGCAAGGTTTTTCCCTCTCACCTCTATTATTCTGCATTGCCATTGATGGTTTATCCCTTAGCCTCCTTTCCTCTGAGTTTTTGGGTATTTCTTGTAATGGTATTACCATTAGCCATTTACTATATGCAGATGACTTGCTTGTTTTTGGGGAGGCTGTCTTATCCAATTCTAACAAGCTTAAATATGCTCTGGACCTTTTTGCTGCTCACTCGGGTCTCCACATTAATCCCACCAAAAGCTCCATTATCTTTGCTCCTAATGTTCCTGACGCTCCCCTTATTTCTAATGTCCTGAACATCCATCTTAAGGAAACTTTCTTCACTTATCTGGGCCTTCCTATCTCCCCTCGCAGACTTATTTTTTCTCACTTCCAGCCCCTCATGAGTAGAATTTATGCTCTACTTGAGGGCTGGAAAGTAAAGTTTCTTTCTTTTACAGTTCGTGTTCAATTTCTTAAGTTTCCTATTGCGAACACTATTGCATATTGGATTAGGGGATCCATTATTCCCAAAGCCTGTCGTAACTGCATCTCTAAACTATGTGCCAAATTTCTTTATCATGGGAACATCCCTGACAAGAAAATACCTCTCATTTCCTGGCTACAACGGTTAAGCCCAAATGTAATGGAGGACTTGGCATTCCTTCATTTGACTCCCTTTATTTGGGTCATTATGCTCCTGCATTTTGAGGTTTTTCCTTCTTGATTCTCTCTTCAGCTCATGGTTCAGAGCTAAGTATTTGTCACCTTGGAAAAACCCCCCGTCTTATCCATCTAAAACCTAAAAGTTTTTATGCTCGATTGCTAAGAAAATTAAGAATTCTGTCCAGCTCTCTCTTTCAACCTTCTGCAAATTCTCGATGAAATGGGACCTGTGGTGCTGTGGAAGATCTTTATCTGACATTTCCTCTTGGAATGATTTTCCCCATTTAACTGTTGATGCTTATATCTCTAATTGCCAATGGATTATCCCAAATATTGTTCCTAACTCTTTAAGGGTATCTATCCTCAATGTTCCAATCTTGGAGCAACCGGCTTTGGCTTTGGATGGCTCTAAGCATCCTACTTTCAAACAATTCACTGATTTCTTTCATGCCAATTTGGACAAAGTTGCTTGGTACAAATATATTTGGATAAAAAAAGGCTCTATTAGATTGAACTGTTACTCTTGGATGGCTGTGTTAGGAAAGCTTAAATGTGTAGATTTACTTTTAAGGAGAGGTCTTACTATCCCGGCTGCTTACTCTTTTTGTCAAAACTCGCTGGAATCACATTACCACTTATTTTTTGAGTGTGATTACTCCTTTATGGTCTTAAATGAGCTATTGCCTAACTTCTGCTCCTTCCTTCTTAGACCAAATATTCTACAAGCTTTTGAGTTTCTGGATTTTGGAAGTAATTACAACTCTACGGAAAAATTTTTTTGTTATTTGTTGATTAGCTGCATCATATATTACTTATGGAGAGAAATGAACAATCGGCGCTTCTCCAATTGCGGGGGCTAGTCCTGCCTCTGTTGTGCACAACATCAAATCTGCTATTAAATTCTAAGTGAGGAAATGGAATGCTTATGATACACTCAAAACAACTTTTCATGGAATTCTATAACTTTTTGGGTCGCTATTTTAGTTTTGGTTTTTATGCGACAAATTTTGCCATATGGACAATGATGAACCAGGTTTTTGGGTGCCATACACCATTTTCTCGTGCGTGCTCTCTTCCCTGGATGGCCCTGTGATTACAAGTCATTAGCCTTGGCAGGCCAGTGGCAACTGTTGGCTTGCTGTTTTTGCTTATGCCCAAATCTCTCAAGACTATTTGCATGATGATCAACCTGATTTCCTGATTCCTATTTTTGGCCGCATCCCCTTCTTTTTGTTTTCTTTGGGGATTTTGGCTTGTTAGTTATTTTCCTTAGTTTCTTTTTTCTTACAGGTTTCTCTTTTTACTTGTATCTTCATTTTAGTTTAATATATGGGCTTTTGCCCCAAAATTTCTCAAAAAAATATAACATTAAAAAAAAAAACGCTAAAATATAATTTTTATATTTCTAATTAGATTATTTCTCTTTAAGATTGCACATAAATTTACGCATCTTATTATTATAGATGTCAAATGATTTGACTTACATCTTTAGTCAATCTTAAATAAAGAGAAAATATCACCTTATTCTGTTCTTAGAAAGAAGCCAGGGGGGACGCCTTAATGAGCCTCTGATGTAGATGTGA
>NW_021319814.1:0-3858 GCF_001605985.2 Dendrobium catenatum | reverse complement strand
ATTTAAACATATTTCCAACGTTTTTAAAATCGGACCAGACAAGCCGTTCAAACGGTTGAACTGCTACCCGGTCAACCTGCCGGTTCGAATTCACTCTGAAACCGGCTACACAACGAACCGGAATTGAACCGGTCCCACCGTCGGTCGGACCGTGAAACTGACTAACCAGAGACAAGGATCGAACCGCTCAGTTAAGCTTAGACATGAAATCTCAACCATGTGATTTCGATCATGCAGATATTTGAGAAATAACTCAAGTAAAACCTAACTATATTTCGTTATTTCTCTCACTCCCGTACGCAACTCTAGATGCCACACGACTTCGCTCCTTCTCCTTCGTCGCTACAGCTCATTTTCATTCGTCGCTGCTTGGATCATTCGCGAACTGGAGTTGACGAGTGGTAAACATAGCATTCTTCTAATTAGCATCACATCCCCTTCTCATATTTCCTTAAAATCTTAGATTATATATTTTGCACTATTTGCAGGCAAGCCAGATATGTTGTGAAAGGCATATGCGCAATAATCATGTTCAGCTTCTAGCATTAACGGTATGATTTTACGCTTATCTATTATGTGCTTTATACTATGAAGACAATTTTGATTAGTTTAACCTTGCACTTCTATTACGCATCCGCTCGACGCTTGGGCTCCGCGTTCGCTGTGCTAGGGCTCTGCCCTAGCTTCTTCCCCGGTGGTTTATCTTGGCCTCCGCTGCTGCTGATGGTCGTTGGGAGGTTCTTTTCCTTCCTATTGTTGTTCTCCTATGGTCTCTTTTTGTTTTATTGTTGGTTTGGTTGTTTTGTTTTGTTTTCTCCGGTCATTTTCCGGCTGGTATGGCGGCAAAATGGGTGGCTGACCCAGGTTTTTTGAATGGTTCTTTTAAGTCTCGGTCGTTTGTTGAAGCCTTTCAAATTCTTCGTCTACTGGCTGTTTTCCTGAACTTCGCAAGGGCTCTTTCCTGGGTTTGCCATCTTTATGGATTTCGGAGGAGGAAATTACCGCTCTTGCCGAACCTTTTCAATTCGCTTTGGTTGGTTTTTTCCGACGAAGCTACCGTCAATTGATGCTATTCGCAAGTTCTTCTTCTCGCTGAAACTGGGTTACAAGTTTTTTGTTACGGTCCTTGACCAAACTCATATTTTGATTAAACTTTCAAATGACCTAGATTATAGTCGTGTGTTTTCCCACCGTTCTTACTTGGTGTTTAACTGTTTCATGAAATTGTCGAAGTGGTCTCCTCTCTTAGATGTTGGTTCTGAGTCCCCTGTCATTCCGATTTGGGTCTCCTTTCCGAATCTGTGTCCCCATCTGTTTTCTCCTCGTATTCTCCATGCTTTGGGTTCTATGTTTGGTCGTCCCTTGAAGGTGGATAATGCTACATCTGTTGTCTCTAGACCCTCTCTTGCGCGTGTGTTAGTGGAGGTGGACATTTCCAAATCCTTTTTATCTCAAATTTGGATTGGGCCTGAGGATTCGGGTTATATTCAAAATGTGCAGATGGAGGTTTTTCCTAATTTTTGTGTTATTTGTAAGCGCCTTGGTCACAAGAAGGGTGAGTGTTCCTCTGCTTCTTCTGTATCTTTCCCTGTTCCTAAAAGGAATGATTCTTGTCCTGTTATGGCTGTTTCTACGTTGAATATTATTGAGGAGCTGGTGCGGGAGGTTCCGTTTGTCGGGGAGCTTACTGTTGGGAATTTGGGTTGTGTTGATGTTGCTCAGGTGGCTGTGACTGAGGTCCAGCTGTCGATTGATGGTATTGGTATACTAATGTGGAGATTTTAGGTGAGGAAGTGAGTAAGGTGGTTGATTCTGGTATCTCTACCGCTATTCGTAATGTTCAAGTAGTGAATAATGAGGTTGTTGATGTTCCTGTCACTTTTATGGAGCCTCAAGGTTTATTTTATAATGTTAAGGATAATTCGGGCATTAATTTGCAGGTTCAGATGGACTGGCTTCATGATTATAGTTCTAATTCGGATTCTGAATCTATTTCTGATTATGTGGATTCAATCGGTGATGGGGATCCTAGGAATTCTTTAAATGTGCTGCGTGATCAGCCTCTTGTTTCTGTTACTTCCCGTGGTAGGCCTCGTGGCCGGGGCAGACGTGGGCGCTGATTATGGAACTTTGGTTGTTGTTTTGATTGTTTATCTATTGCTGGAAGGCTTCGTTGGTTTGTTGGTTATGTATAAGTGGTTCTGATATGGACGATGAGGAAGCAGCTTGCTGCAAGCATCGTGGATGGCCAGGGTTGGTTGGCAACCTGGTTGGCCCTTTAAGTTATTTTGTCCAGTGGATGGCCTCGCCCTGGCAACTCGAAGCTGGTCTGAGTCCGGATTTATCGACCCCTATCTTAGTTAGTCTTTGCTTTGGTTCTACCATTTTCATGTAATCTTTTGATGTGGCCACCTTTGTGGTCTTCCCTTGTACTGTTCTTATTTTGAATGCATTCCTGTTTTATTAAAAAAAAAAACAATTTTGATTAGTTTGCTTGTTGGATGCTTTTTAAAAGATGTGTCGTTTGATGTGTTATTTACTAATTTATCAAATATTTGTTTATGTTTTATACACTTACTTGATTTCATATTTATATTGTGTTATTTGTTTATGTTTTATAAAATTTATTGATGCTATATTTATATTATTTGATAAGTTTGATTTAAAAATGAAATGTATAATAAATGTACTAGAGGAAAATTTCTCATTTATTTTATAATTTTTAATAATCTTATTATTCATTGCGTCACTCAGTTTGACCCCCAAACCACGAACCTCTCCTTCTTCCGGTCTGTTGTCCAATCGATTTTCAAAACCTTGCATATTTCTATATTTGTAAGTTACTAAGAAAATAAATGTGTACCTATCAAATCAGCTTTACCCAATTTCAATCCTTCATGCATCTGAAGATTCATTTATGTCCTATTTAACCATAAATATATATTGGGCGAGAAAGAGTGCATCTGAAGATTCATAGTTAAATACTCAGATGCACTTTGCGCCTGTTGACCATCATAGCAATACTTGAAGTTGTGGGATAATGTTTCCCAGAGACAGCTTCAAATTGTTGCGGACTAGAAAATACGCGGCGATAGAGTTAATAAAACTTCCGTCTCTTCGTTATACATATATCTAGCACAGAAACAGAGGAGAAATAGCAACACCATGATTTTTACGTAGAAAACCCTAAAAGGGGAAAACCACGGGCTCACGCCTAGTTGAAAAAGTTTCACTAGTGTTTGCTTGAAATACAAGAGGCTGACTCATCCTTAAAATTTAGGACGATCATATTACAATGAATCTTTAAGGATTAAAAACGAATTACAACGTCAAGCAAAGTTCGGACATCACTTGGAGATCGGGCGGAATTTTGGTGTCCTTTGAAGGTCGGGTAGAATTTCGGCATCGGGCAGACCTCTAGCGTCACTTGAGCGCCGGACAGAACTCCGGCGTCGTTCGGAAGTCAGGCAGAATTTCGGCGTTGGGTAGAACTCTGGTGTTGTTCGGAAGTCCGGCAAAATTCCGACATCGAGCAGAACTCTGGCGGTGGTTGAGGAGGAGTTCTTCCCTCCTATCCTTCTCTTCTTCTTCACTTCCTCTTGCTTGGGTCCCCTCTCATGAGAAATGAGGGATATATTTATAGATATTCCGGAGTGGCATAGCTTGTAAATAGGTATGAGATCAATGGTAAATAGGGAGTGGTCGAATGGACGGTCGATATTGAATCCATTGATCGTGCACCGTTCGGCAGACATTTGAAGGTCTTAATGATGTCGGAATTCGGCAATCTTGGGCTTGTAGGATTCGTCTCGTCGAGCCGCTCGATTCAACTATAAGAACATCATATTTGAAAACCAT
>NW_021319813.1:1879749-1886671 GCF_001605985.2 Dendrobium catenatum | reverse complement strand
TAGGACTTTTAGAAGCTAGCGTTGATCGCCATTCCACATCACTCTCACTCCATTCGATCACCACTTTCTACACTTAGCCCGATCGATGACATTTAATGCCACTAATATCATTTTTGATACATTGAACACCTACATGCAGCCATTAAAGCATTTCAGGACATAAGTGGAAGCCAATCTTCCATTGCGACACACATTATCTATGTTCTTGAAATCCAAATACAACCCCTTATATCTGTTGTGGAAATTTTTGAAAACATGCTTCGAAAAGATTGAGTTTCTTTTGGGCAGCTTTAAAATTTGAGCAAGATTTAATTCTAATTCTTAAAATTTGAATCATCCTTAGAAAAATTATATCACCCCGAAGGCCTACACGAACATAAAATTCAAACGCGCGTTCAGATTTCAGACATTAAGAAATTCATCTTGAATACTTTATGACTAGATGCCTAAAGAGAACCTTTCGATATAGCCCGAAGCGGTCCAAAAGTGAGATTCAACTGAATATTCCAACGCCTACAATATTCAAGAAGTGTGATCGTTTAGGTTCACATCCAAAGCCTTATCAAAGAAAGAGGTATCTCCCCGAAAGCTGAGAAAAATATCATTCGAGCATAAGTCTTTGAATTATGATAATAATGACTTCACTAATATTTTAAATTTTCTTCCAAAGAAAATCCAATTGCAGTTTTGAAAATAATCAATTTTTAAAATCAGGTGCGTGTCGTGGCTTCTAAATTCTCCTACGAGCGCCAAGCCCTCGTAGTTACATTACATGCGAACGAACAAACGAGGTCTCCTCACGAAAACCTCATCGATTAAAATAATGGCAAAATTTTTTTTAGAATTTCTAGGGTGATATCAAAAGTGATGATAGAAAATTATGCGAAAATCAAAAGTTGGAAGTGGATCAAAATTTGAGCAGTTATTAACGGGGTCAAAGGATTGAGAGGTAAGGGCCGACACTTTGAGATTCTTAGACCCTCTTAGAAGTGCCCAAAACTTAACTCCTAAGTGTGGGCTTTATGTTTAGGATTGAGATTGAAGCCTTTAATTAGATTTAAGTTATTTTATTAGAAAATTTGCGGACTTATATTCCCAAAACTTTGGGCCGTCTTTTTATAATCAAAGACTGCCCTGGCACCTAAATCTATTTTTGACACTGGACCACCAGTCGTCGTATCCTAACTAATGCCAGCTTGCAAGGTCTGGACCTTACCCCGGCCTGGATTGGGGAGCCACGCCTAACCACTAATCGATTAAAATACATGAATCGGTCTTTTTATGAAAGAATTTGCGTATTAAGGACGTTGTAATTAAAGTTTTGGAGCGCACGTTGTGGCCGACATCTAGAGACTCTCCTACATTGGCCCCTTTTGACATATGTTTGGCGCTTGCTACAAAGATTGCCAAACTGACCACCATTGCACTTAAGATGTTCTGGTTAGACTCTCCTTTGAGTATGTAACAGTATCTAATGCCAAATGCCATGCGTAGTTAACAAACTTATCTCTACTCTTAAGGTACGAAGGACATGTTGAATTGCCCTAGAATCTTTGAGCAAGTTTCTACACTTTCAAACATGATAGGAAGCATTAATATTCTTCCAAAAGTGATTGTTCAGAGCCCAAGTCATACTCAGGGTCTTGAGATAAGATGTGAAGCTTGTCTTCGGTTGTGGACAACTGTAGGAGCTCTAAACAGTCTTGATTTGTGATTTCTATAGGATGCCTATTAACATAAGACTGAAGAGCAGTGAAGGCGCAGTTGATGCGAAGGCTAGCAAAGAATTCAAATAGAAACATGGAATTGAATGCGTCGGTCAGTGTAAGGATAAAGGCGAGCGATGAGTGTGCAAACAAGTCAAGGACAAGATAAGAGAGAATGTGAGGGTTGACAGTCTAGGATAAAGTGATCATGGTCATCTTGTATCATTGATAGGAGGCTAGATCGTCTGTCTCAGTGAAATGAGGGTAAAGATTGGCTCTTGAGGAGATTCCAAAAGACATTCTAGATCTCTTCCCTCAAGCCATGAGAATGAGAAAATAGAGAAAACAGGGAGTATAAGTATGAAAGAAGAAGGCTTGGGTGAGAAAAATGTTTGCAATCATCGATTTTTAAAGAGTCAGAAAAATCATCCAGGACAATCACATAATCACCTAGGATGGTCAAGTGAAATAATTACATCTAGAATGATTGTTCAAAAAGTCACTAATATCGTCTAGGATGATCAAACATCATCCAAGATGATAAGACACAGGCGATCATCCCGAGGAGCCATTTTGGACAACCGTTAAAAAAGAATATCATTTTGGATGATTAGGTGGATCGTTCGGGATGATAGGCAATAATGGATCGTACTAGCCAAATTAAAGCCTTATAACGAACATGCCATGTGGATCGTCCAGGATGAACTGGTGAATTGTCCAGGATGATCATCAACAATTGAGCAGAAAATGTGAAGATCATTCAGGACGTGGAGGATCATCGAGGTCGAAAGAAAAATAACTGAAAATGAAATGATCAGATCATCTAGGATGATAATGATTTCTCTAGGACAATCAGAAGTAGAGTAGTCAAATTAGCCATCAGATGGAATTTCAATGGTGGATTGATGAGACCGTCCAAGATGATGTCACAAAAAGTTCAAATTCAAAGAATTGATGGAGATGATCAGAGAGGGCCAAAAAATATAAAAACCAATAGCAAAAGAAAAAAATTAAATAATGAGAAAGGTGGTAGAAATGAAAAAAGAACAAAAACTATGTTTTTTTTATCAAAGCACAAATATGATAAATTCTCCATGTGATTGAATAAAATTTTTATAAGAATCAATGAGTTAACATTATTGGAATCCAAAAAAATGATAGAGCAATCGATCTTGTTAGCTCTAACTCGGACCTCTCATAGGGCAAACCATCTTTAAAAATAAAGATCTAGCTTAAAAAAATCAATTGGATAAGAAAAATAGATCTCTTAAAAACTTAGTTCTAGAAAAATATTTTATAGAATAATATATCAAAATAATTAATCATAATCTCGAATTTCAAAATCAATCCTTTGAAAAAATATCAAGTGACAAATAATCTCTTCTAAGATTTAAAAGTTTTAAAGAGAAGAAAGCTTGCTTTAGGTGGACTCATTTTATGCCTCTTGTCAATTAATTGACACACTTTACATATCTTTTGATTTTTGATACACTTTTATCTTTCAATTTTGGCGGTCATTGCATATTATTTCATTTTTCTTTTGTTTTTGGGACTCATTTTATGCCATTGTCATTTTTTACATGCTAGATCCTTTTTAAAAACTCTTAAACATTTTTAGTTGTGAGTATATCTTCTAGATATTAGAGAATAAAAACTCACTCTCTAATATAGGAAAGAATAAATCACAAAATAGAATCAAAATCATATGATAAAAAATAATGATAAGATTATGAAAATTTTGAAAGTAATACAAAGACATTGAACATTACAAATATATGATATATTACTATAGAAAGATTAAAAAGATCTCAATCGCAAAGTCCAGTTGTTAGTTTAAGATAGACTTTTGTTTAGAAAAAAAAGTTACACCACTAAAAGAAATTAAAAGAAGGAAAACAATCAACGGTGTTTCTCCCTTTAACTGATTTAGGAATGTCAAATATTGACTAAAAATTAAAAAAAAAATGACATAAAATATAATTTCAGCACTGATCACAAAGATAAAAAGAAAAACTAAATTGACAAAAATAAAACAAGAAGAATAAAACCAAGTAGAAAGTGAAACAATTAAACCTGAACAAACAAAATAGTAGAAAAACTACAACAAATAAAAAGGGAAGAAAGGAAAATAATAACAAGCAAAAGAGCAGAAAACATATAAATCAGAATTTTTTAAGAAGTAAGACTATGCAATTAAGAGCTATGAGCCTCCACTGTCCAAGTACCACATGCTCTCACGAGGCCTTTTGTGAGAGCAATCCTACAAAATCATCAAATGTCAGATTTAGGAACCCAAACAGGTTTTGGTCCCTTCATATAAAAAATAGAATGCAATGCATATGTATTATATTATAAACATGTAATTTGGGTCTCCATACCCAATGTGTACTTCGATGAACAGTGCAAGTGTGTGAAATATATCCTAGCATGCCACATGAAAAATATCTAACACCAGGAAAAGTATTTACTAATTTGTTCGGGTTATAGTGCCTCTTCCTAGGTTTTGGCTTTAGATCAAGTGTGGGTGTAGTCCTATTTTCCTCAAGTAAATTCAATTTAGCTTTAAATCTTGAGTTAGCACTTTCTAAAATGACATTATCAACTCTCAAATAGTGCTCTCTATGCTCAAATTCATCAATATATGTCTTAAAATTATATTCAGGTGAGGTGTAGGATGCTTTAAAAGAATCATGCATAATAACTAACTCAGAATATTTTTTATTCAATTCATCAAACTCATAAAGTAAAGACATGTGATTGTTATCAATTTGGAAGTGATCTTTAAGCACAACTTCATTGCTTTTTTTTGTTAATTCAAATACTCCTATTTCAAACTAGCATGCGATTTCTTGAGTTTCCTATATGATGCATGAATTTTCTCATAAACTTCAAGTAATTGATCATAGGTTTGTTTGCAACCTCTTCTTGGTCAGACTGTCCAAGATGATCACTGGCCATCAAGCACAAGTTTATGGTCTCCTCCTCTACTTCAGTCTCAGATGAGTTAGATGTAGAATCTACCTAGAATGCCTTTTAGAACCGTTTATTATCCTTTTTGAACTTAGGTTTATCCTCACCCTTCTCCTTGCTTTAGTGATCCTTAGGTGTATGACAATCAGCTTTGACATGTCTAGGCTTCCTATTTTCAAAAAAGACAATATTAGAAGAAATTTTATAATTTTTGGCTATCCTTACCTTTTTTCTACTTCTGATGAAGCTTATGATTCTCCCTTAGAAAGCTTTTGAATTGCCGAGTGATTAAGGCAGTATCATGACTTTCAGACCTGAAAGAATTTGTATCCATATCATTAGCCTGTAGCACCATAATTTTCTCTTTCTTCTTCTCACCTGCATTAAGTTGTCTTTAGTTCACTGCTTTCTCGTAAGCAATGAGTGACCCAAGTAAGTTATCAATAAAATAGGTATTCAAATCCTTAGATTCAGAAATTACAGTAATATTAACATTAAAAGAAGAAGACAAACATCTCAATATTTTATTTACACTATCATAGTTAGTTAGCTCTCTTCCTAAGGCATGAAATGAGATGACAATTTGAGTAAACTTAATATATATGACATAAATCAATTCTGTTGATCTCATATAAAAAGTTCATAGTCATGCAATAAAATATTCAAGCTAGATTACTTAACTTCATTTGTTCCTTCATAAGTAATACACAATCTATTCCAATTTTCTTTACTAGTAGCACAAGTTGAAACATGCATATAGATATTCGATTTCGAAGCACAAAAATAAAATAGTTCAATATTTTGCATTCCGTTGCATTAAATCCCTTTCATCAAAAGTCCATTCAATAAAAAAAAGTTCAATTTTAATGCCATTAATTTCATGAGACAAAGGTGAATAACCATCTTTAACAAGAATCCACATGCAATAGTCAACTAGTTATAAAAATGTAGACATGTAAGTTTTCCAAAAATCAAAAGAAATATTATCAAATAAAGCTGGCCAGGTAATAGAATACCATTCCATAGCATTATAATTACTAAAGTTAGCCATTGATCAAAATTCAAAAGTTTTCAAAAATTGGATTTTATAAATCCCGCTCTTATACCACTTAAAAGTTTATCAAGGATATTAAGCCCTTAAGAACTAGTCCCGAGGCTAACCAAGAGGGCAGTGAATTAGTATTTTTAAAATTTCTTCAAATACAAGCACAAACTCAATAAAACCAAGATTCACCACAAGAGAAACAAAGTGCATAAATTAAATGCAGAAGTAATAATAAGAAAGAACACACCATATTTTATAGTGGTTTGATCAACTAGAGCTATATCCACTCCCTGTAGGCACCTACTGAGTATTATACTAAACTATGTGTCTCTCATTTTGCCCCCACAACAAGGCATAGAAGTTGGTACTAAAACTCCTTTCCACCAACCTCGATGAGGTAGAGAACCCAGCTCCGTCTTCTTCCTCCTAAAGCAGGAAAAGAACTAAACTCCTTTTGTTTCACCCAAAAGAAGACAGAGAACCCAACTCCTTTAACTTCCTCCAGAAGTAGGCAGATAAGCTTGATCAGTTACTGAAGTCCACCTCTCTCAAACCTCCAAGGAACCTGGGATGATGACATGAGAAGAAGAGTCAGACCCTTATTTGGAGAAATCTTTATGAATTCCCTCATAAACTCCCCCTTCACAAGATCCTCTCTCTCTCTCTTGAAAGTTCGTTAGGGATGTTAAGCCCTATAGAACTGGTCCAAGCTAACCAAGAGAGGGGGGGGGGTGAATTGGTATTTTTAAAAACTCTTTTCAACAAAAGTAATAAGATCTCAAACCAAAACCAAATCACACCACAAGACAAAAACAATGCGGAAATTAAAGTGCGGAAGATGGAAAATAATAACACAAAAATTTATAGTGGTTCGGTCAACTTGACCTACATCCACTCCTTGGAGGTACCCTCCAAGTATTGCACTATAAAATGTGTCTCTCTTTTAGCCCCCACAGCTAGGCGGAGAAGCCCTCACAAAGAAGTCCTTTTTGCCACCCCGGTAAGGCAGAGAACCTATCTCCTTTTGCTTCCTCCTGAAGCTAGCAGAGAACCACAATCCATTGTTAAAAACCTTACCTCTACCGACCCTTCCACGGACAAGAAACTCTAGACGAAGAAGAAGCAGAGCGATCCTTGAAGTACCCTTGTGAATCCCCTCACAAGCTCCCCCTCACAAGATCCTCTCTCTCTCTCCTTCTCT
>NW_021319813.1:1876391-1879280 GCF_001605985.2 Dendrobium catenatum | reverse complement strand
AGTGTTTGTCAATCATCAAAACATAAGTCATGAAAATAGATTTACAACAATCTCCCCCTTTTTGATGATGGCAAACACGAGTAGGAAAACTCAGAAAAAATTAGCAATTCATTAAAATTTCAAAATTTACAAGCAAATCAACTTTTCCTACCACAACCGACTCCCCCTTCTTTCATCACAAAAAGAGGGACCTAGACACACAAAAGAAAAAAAGAAAACAACACAACAGAAACTAAAACAAACTATAAGACAAACTACAAAAAATAGAAAACAGATAGCAGAAAACACAGACTAGAAAAACGGGGGACCCTGATCATCAGATGGAGGTGGTGGAGGTGGCTGCTGAAAGTAGATGGCAAGCGTAGTAAACTGAGCATTGAACCAGGCGATGTCCTTGTCATGCTGTTGCTGCTGGTGAGTAATGTAACTCTCAAAATGGGCTAAATCCTCTGTGCGGTGCTGCTCGTAGCAGGAAATGTCCTCAAAATATTGTTGCTCCTGTGCAGCAATGTAAGATTCAAAGCGGGTCTCCCATCGATCAAACCTCTCTATCAATTGATAAAATGGTGAGTGCTGGTGGAGAGGAATAGGATCAGGAACAAGAGCGGGAGCGGGAGCCTCCTCCTCCCCAGCTCCCCGAGGTTCCTCATCCTCAGGGTGGAGACGAGTACTGTGAAGGGTACTGAAGGAACTATTTGAGTATAAGAGAGTTGGGAGGTTAGGTGGATTAGGATACAAAAGGTTGTATTTAATTTCAAGGACATAGGCTATGAGGTGTCCTAAAGCTAGATTGGGTTTTCTCTTATGACCTGGATCGCGGATTGTGGTTAAGTGATCAATGTACCGAAAAATTAAGTCCGCAGTATTAAATTCTCTATGTTCCATGATGTAGAAAGTAGTCTGGGAAGGTAGAGGAGTGATATGGATATGGTCCCCAGCTTTTGGAATTATGGAGGTGCGAAGGACATGTTGGATTATCCTAGCATCTTTGACTAAAGAGCTAGTCTCTCCAACATGAAAAGGTATATTGGTCTGGCGAAGAAAGTGATTCACCGTGGACCAGTTAAGGTCAGGATCTGAAGCGATTAGGTGCAGCTTATCCCCGGTGGTGGATAGCTGTAAAAGTTCAATACAGTCCTGATATGTGATTTCGACGGGGCGTCGATTCACATAGGAGGTCAGGGCTGTGAAAGAAGGATTTATGCGAAGGTTTAAGAAAAATTCTTGAAGAAGCTCGGTATTAAAGGGGAAAGCAAAAGAAAGAATGAAATAAAGGGAGGTGTGAGCGAAAATATCCATAATCGAATACGAAATGTGGGTAGGATTGATGATTCTGGAGACAGTTATCCCACATTCTTTATATCGATGGCAAGCAGCTTCATCTTCTGCCTCCCTAAAATGAGGGTCAATCCTAGCCCTCGAAGAACTCCCAGAAGTTTGTCGAACATGTTTCCCACTAGCCATAGAAAGGAGTTAGCAAAAAAACACAAGAGGAGAAGGGATGAAGTGAAAATCATGGCTGGAATGGCCAGAATTTAAAGAAATGGCCATATCGGCCAGGCTGATCGCAGAATCATCCAGGATGATAAGACACAATAATTGCGTACAGGCCGATTGGTCAACAAGGTGGTCCGATCATCCGGGCCGATCAGATATCGGCCTGGACGATTAGACACAGGCGATCGTCCTGAGGAGGCAATCCAGACGACCTGTGAAAAAGCAGATCGTCCGGGCCGATTAGGTGTATCGTCCAGGACTGCACAATAATTGATCATACCAGTTGAAGTTAAAATATTTTAAATCTATACCACGTGTATCGTCTAGGATGAATAGTGGATCGGCCAGGCCGATTGTCCAATAATGGATCGTCCGGGGCCGATTTTAAGGATTTAAACATGCTGACACGTGGATCGTCCAGGATGATCCAGTGTATCGACCAGGATGTTGCACATAAAATGCATCGTCCAGACGATATATTCTATCAGCCAGGACTATCATCATGATTGCAACAGAGTTCGATCAGATCATCCATGACGATATCATATCGTCCAGGACGATGAGTTACAATAAGCACAGAAAAGGTCAGCAGATGGAATTTGAAGAGATTTTGTCTAATCATCCAGGATGATATAGGTATCGGCCAGGACGATGTGACAAGAAATTTGAATCCAAGGAAAAGATGATGATGATCAAGGCCCTCAAAAATAAAATAAAATAAAAGCAGACAAAAACACAGTAATAGAAAGCTAAAAACAACGAAAATAAAAAAAATGAATATTTTTGACATTTGATTTTTCTAATTTTTTTTTTCAAGGCATCATATGAGAAGTTCTCAAATAATTAAACTTTAGAGTTCCACAAGATCAAGGAGTTTAGCCAATCTTAATCAGATAAAGGTAAAATATCCGATTATGTTAATCCTAGATCAGACGTTCTTTATGGTACAAATTTTCTTTTGAAAAACAAAATGCTTAACTCAGAATAAACCTAATTGGGCAAAAAGAAGATCCAATCAAAACTTGTTTACAAAGAAAAAATCTCATAAATAATAAAACAAAGTAATTTGTCTCAATCAAGGAATTTGAAATCAAGCCTTTGAAATCATCAAATAATCAATGAGTTCTCTAAGTTTTAAGAGTTTAGAGAAGAGATAGTAGCTTGAATTTAGTGGGCACATTTTATGCCTCTTTTATCTTTGAATTGGCTCTTTGAGCATCTTGATTTTTGATACACTTTTGTGTATTATATATATATATATATATTTCAATTTGGCGTCATTGACCTCTTTCCTTTTTAATTTTTGCAAGCTAAAAGCTCTTTAAAAAAACCCTTAAAAAGACCCTTAGTTGTGAGTATATCCTCCAAATATTAGAGAATAGGAGCTCTCTC
>NW_021319813.1:1812914-1873690 GCF_001605985.2 Dendrobium catenatum | reverse complement strand
CCTGGCCGATCAGTATAAATCTCAGAAGATCGGCCAGAGCATCACCCTGAATACAAACTGGAGGATTTAAAATTGGCTTGATCGTCCAGGCCGATCTCACGATCATCCCGGCCGATCAGTTCAAATCATAGAAAAATTGTTCAGAGCATCGCCCTGAATTCGAGCTGGCCAATATTTATCGTCCTGAAGTAACCAAGGTTTTTGAATAGATCATCTTGGTCAATCCTGTGATCGTCCAGGATGATATGATTATATAAATTATCCTTAATTACTCCCTTGATTTCCTGATCAATTAAGGCATAATTTGTGAATATCGTCCAGAACGATCAATGATCGTCCGAACCGATTATTAAAAAACACAGTATACCTTAATTGTCTATGACGTCAACTTCTTTCTATTTTGAGCTTATCGTCCTGGCTGATACACGTATCGTCCAGGACGATCTGTTAATGACGGATGCCTTAATTAAGAATCCTTATTTAGACTTTCTATTTTAAGCCTAATCATCCAAGACGATATAAATATCGTCCTGGCCTATATGAGTAAAAATAGAAATTTTAAGTCTCTCAAGTGTGTGTGTGTAGGGTTACTTAGCATCAGTCTCTTTGATAATTACAAATAGACTCAAGAAGAGAAAAACAAAGTACAGACTGACTCAACCCTAGACCTACACAATCTTGAACTGGCTTCGTTTGTTCGTCCGATCTTCGATTCCTGAAAAGTTAGAAGTAACAGGCAGTCCAAGAGAATCAATAGTATTTGTCAATCATCAAAACATAAGTCATGAAAATAGATTTGCAACATCTCTCTCCCCCTTGTTCTCCCTATCCTCTTTGCTCTCTCAGGTCATGATAGAAGCAAAAGATCTCTCTTGAGAAAAATAAGAAAGATTTTAAATAAGGACTCAAAATTATACCTAATTATCAATTTATCTTCAAAGATCGTCCAGGAAGATTGACCAATCATCCTGTATGATCATATCAAATTTAGCTCAATCAGCGATGATTTGGAAGAGTTTGAATGATTAGAAGGATATTATTTTCAGATCACCCAGGATGATAGCATATCGCCCTGTACGATTAGTTCAAGTCGTTGAATATCATCTAGACCATCGCCCTAAATTGATATCTAGATGATGGAAAAATAACTATATCATCTAGGATGATCTCACGATTGTCCGGGCCAATTATTACAAATCGATGAATATCATCCAGAACATCGCCTTGAAAGGATGTCTGGATAATACAAAATAACTGGATAGTCCAGGCTAATCTCATGATCATCCCAGATGATTAGTTCAATTAAATATATATCATCCAAAGCATCGCCTTGAATGGAATAAGGGCCATGTTTGATCGTCTAGGAAGAACTAAGGCTTATGAACTAATCGTCCCGGACGATCTTGCGATTATCCAAGACGATATGATCAAGCAATCAAATTTTAATTAGTTTCCTTAATTTTCATATTAATTTAGGCATAATTACAGTGCATTGTCAAGGATGATGTCTAAAAATTAAAGATACCTAAATAGATATGACAGCTGATTCTTTTTTTTTTGGAGCCTATCTTCTCGGACTATAAGAATATCACCCAGGATGATTCTCTTAATTGCGGCTTCCCTTAACTAAGATGCCCTAAGTTTGGTTTCTATTTTTAACTGATCTTTTAGGATGATTTTGGAATCGTCCCGGATGATGTGATCCAAAATATAAAACTCTAAAATAGTCAAAAATTTATCCCAAAATGTGTGTGTGTAAGATTACTTAGCATCAGGATCCATATCATTTATAATTGACTCAAGAAAGGGTAAAAGATACATAACGTACACTATAAGCTAACTCAATCCTAGTCTACCCAATCTTGAGTTGGCTTATTTTGCAATTTGATCTTGTGGACCTAAAATATTCATAGACAAGAAAGTTGTATAAATAATGAAATATTTGTTATCATCAAAATTATATTCCCTGAAATCAGATTCATAACATAGTACAATTAGTTTTAATCAAACCACACTTCATTCAGTATGAAAAAGGATGAGTTCATTTCATACTCTAGAAGTCGTGTGTACAAACCTATGATCATATAGTATGAATAGTTCAAAAAATTTACCTGTTCGTATGGAGAAAATGATACACACCCATTTTGTACTCTAGATGTCTTCTGTATGAACCTAAGATCATATAGTATGAACAATTCAGAAAAATTTAGAGTTCATTCTAGATGAATTGTATGTAGCCATTTTGTACTCTAGAAGTTGTTTGTTCGAATGTAACTTCTTACAGTATGAACAGTACTTAAAAAATTTTCCATTCATGATTTGATTAGCTACCCCATGTAGTGAGAAGAAGGTTTGATGTTGTTGTTGTTGATTCGATTAACTGCTTTCTAGAGGAATGCATAAGTCAAATTATCTCGTATGATCCAAAATTGTATAGTACTATTAGTTTTAAAAAATATACTTTTTTACCCTCCCCTAATATGTGTGTGCATGGTTATCTAAATACAATCATACTCTCTCAGACTCAAGAAAATTATAAAAATTTAGACTTTAAATATAGTAATCCATGTTTTATTCTTTTTTGAACTCTTTAGCACTATGAAGTATGATTTATCTAAAATGTTAGTACACAAAAATAAAAAAATATATTTCCAATATTTATTACGAGAAACAGTAATCAATACAATAAGATTTTGGAATCATTAAAAACACACATGATATTAAAACAAAGTTATGAAATCTAAGTTGCAACAATTTCCCCCCTTTTTATGATGACAAAATAATTACTGTTTGAGTTAATATTTAAAGCAAATTTTCTCCGTATCTTCCCTTAAATAAATGACCAATTTAAATCAAAGGGTTTCCATAAAAATAAAAATATAAAAAAAAAGCTAAAAACTAAAATGAAAAACAAACAATAACTACTACAATAAAAAAAAAAACTAGAACAAAAACATAAACACTACCATTTCAAACACTCTAAACATACACACATCACATTATAAACATTCGCAATACAATATATACATACATATAACACACTTACAATAATTATCAAACAATACTAAGACTTTCCATTTTGACAACAACAAAAAGGGAAGCACATCTTGATATGAAAGGTTTCTATAGATAAGCCAAAATAGTTGAAGAAGAAAAGGATCTAAAATAATCAGTTGCAAATACAATATTAGCTTCGTAATTCTGTAAAGAAAATTTTCTAAATTTTAAATCAAAGAACAACTAAGATAAGAAAAGCCAACCAGGTTCACTGTTCATTTTAAGCAAAATAAAAAAAAATGATTATTACAAAAATGATAAAATGATGATTAGTTAATTGCAAATTTAATATTAAATATGATTGTTAATTTAATGGATTTCAACTAGAGATTGAATAATAAAGGAAAGAACAATATAAATGCATTCAATTGGGGACAATGCACAACTTTTCAAATTTTTATGACACACTTTGTGTGTCTTTTTCTATTTGGGCTGATTTGGTTCCTCTTTACACTTTGCGAATCATTACACATATTTTCTATTTTTGCATGCTTTCTGAATTTTTTTTTTACTTTTTGGGTCTTTCTAATATTTTTAATCTAAATTAAAATTCCACTAAAAATAAAAATAAACATATTGGAAAAGAAATAAAAAATAATATGACATCAATCTTATAATTATTATAGATTAGATAAGTTTGTCTATAAGAACATGAAATTGATCTCCTTATCTACATCCGGCTATAATTTTAATTTAAATTTTTAAAAGATTAAAATTTGGTAAGGAAATTAATTTGTAGAGCAAACCAATTGAGAATCAATTCTAATGATTAACCGCAAAAGGTTTTTCTTTAATAAAGACACAAACATTTTAAGAAATAAAAATAATACACATTAGCAAAACATTTCACTTTTCATTAATTATCCAAACACATACAAATACCTTTTTCAGTTTAAATCATTTCATATCACAAAAGTAAGATCAGTAAAATAGTTCACAAACATATGAAAACTCTGAAATCATAGGAAATTATTATGCCTCCATCTCTCCAGAGGTAGGGAGGCTGCTCGGCAAAAACCATCGACTAGTAATTTGTTCATGGTTTACTTCGTTGTCGCTTATGGAACCCCACACCAAAGCTACTTCCAAAAAGCCTAAAGCCAAGGCTCAAGTTGTTAAGGATACAAAGGCAATGAAGTCGAGGGTTTTATCTAATAAGAAAAAATAAGAAAGATTCAAATTTCGGTGACTTTTCACCATCCTAAGACATTGAAGAAGCCTAGGGAGCCAATGTACCCTAGAATTAGTGCTCCTCCCAAAAATAATTAGACCATTACAAAATCCTCAAGTATCTGCTAATAACAAAATCCACCATGAAGAAGATTGAAGATAATAACACTCTTGTCTTCATTGTTGACATTCGAGCGACAAGTAAAAGATAAAGGCTACTATAAAGAAGATGTATGACATTCAGACCAAGAAAGTTAAAACTCTGATTAGGCTTGATGGGATGAAGAAAGCTTATGTGAGGCTGACTACGGATTATGATGCCCTTGATGTTGCGAATAAAATTGGTATAATTTAAAGCTATATGTGGGAGGTCTTTCATTGTTATTGAACTAGCCATTGTAATCTTTATTTGAAGGTAAACAAATTTGAGAATTTTTTTATTTTTCTTGTTTTTAGTTTGTATTAAGATTCTTGTGCTTATTGTTGAATAAGTTGGATTATTATAGACTTGATTATAATTCCCTTTTTGGAAATGTCTTATTCCTTTGTTGAACTAATATTTCATGTATGGTTCTCAATCATAATCATTTTTCCAAAGAAAAGGAAATACATCTAAAAAACAGACAAAACTACACATAAGGAATAATAACATAGAAGTACATCTAGAAATCTGAGGGGCATTGGTCTCAAAAAGGTGGCTAGTTGAACATAGAAACGTAACTATTTATTATAACTACACTGGTGTTAACTGAGTCAAACTTCCCTTGGATACAACCCATATCTTATGATATATTTCATCATGTTAATTTAACTGATTCTCAATTTGATTAAAGTGTTGTTCAAAATAAGTTTCCAATCTATCAAAATGCTGGATGATTTCGTATTAGAAATTCTGGTCAAGTCCAGGTGTAGGAGTAGGTGCTGGAGTAGGAGCTCCCCCTTCTTCCTCTGAATCATCACTCTCAAAACTCTGATCCCACCTAAAAGGAACTCAAAAAGAGGCACAAGTAAAGTAAATAGGGTGTTCAGTGGGAGTATCATGATGGAAAAGATTGTACTACTTTTTTAAGATATAGGCAACTAGAAGTCCTAAAGCCACATTTTTCTTTCTCTTATGATTTGGAAGTCCAATTTCAAAAAGATTTTAAATATAATAAATAATGAGTTGGGCTTCATAAAAAGGTTTTTTAGTCATTATTAAATAAGTGAATATGGATAAAAGAGGAGTCATGTTAATGCGATCACTAGCTTTTAGAATAATTGAGATTCTTAAAACATGCTGGATGATTCTTGCACTTCGAATAAGAGTATAAAATTGAGACAAATGACCCACTTAGGTGACACCTCTAAGAGTTTCACTAATACCAGAACAATAAAAATTGGCTCTAGAGGTTTGAGTATGAGCTCTAAACCCTATGGTTCTTAGGAGGAGAAAGTTGCATAGATCTTCATTTGTAATTTATACCCTTTGCTTGAGAACATAGGAGATTATTCTAGAGTGGTACTAATTAACTTTCATGTTGGCCAGAAAGAATTGGAATGTCTCTTTATGGTAGGCATATATGAGAGTTAGGATGAATAAAAGTTGAGTTGAAGCGAATAAGGGCATGATAGAGAAATGAAGATCACCCTATACAAAAGTCTAGAAGGGTAAATTTTAGCAACATAATACCTAAAGTAGGCTTCTTCATCCTCTTTAGATAAGAAGTTGTCCTCACTACCACTTTTAGTAGAAGATTCCTTAGAGTGACAGGGTCGTTTGATGTAACTAGCCATTCCTAAGATGTGGGATCTAGAGGGTTCAAAATAGATGATGAAGTAAACGAAAAATGTCCAAAGACCCTTCTATTTGAATTAAAATAACCTATTATACAGTAAAAAATTTAGATCGTACACATGATTTTAAAATCATAAGAGACAAAAATATTTTCGTACATATGAATGGAAACGACAAAAAATAAAACATATTTTCGTAAAACTCCATTTCTGAGGCATCCTTTCATACATACTTTTTAACCATACGATCGTATAGATGAATAGGTATTCATTTGAGACAATTTGAATATTAAATATCATTTTAATGATGGTTAGGTTCACCCCCCATAGAAATTGACAACAGGATCATACAGATGAAATGTGATTACGTATATACGATATATATTAAATAATTGAACCTAACTAGAAAACTGCCCCCACTCATATAAATGTAACTACATATATCATATAGAATGATGACATTATCATATAGTATGAACCCTATAAAAAGCTAAGTTTTACGTACTCAACTAAGAAACCTATAATATACATGCTACAGAATTCATACAGGACGAAAAAATTTTATACAGTATGAAAGGAATGCTTAAAAAAAAGACATGATAATCAAAGAATCTTCTCAAAATCAGACATCTTACATCAAATGACATGCTTCAAAGAAAATAAAAAATAAAACCAAAAAATACAAAATTAAATACACAAAAACAAACAAAATAAATAAATAGAAAACAAACTAAATAAACATATATTCACAACAAATCTAGTTTGCAGAATTTTCAATTTAAGCATTAAGATCAATCACACCTAACCTAGTTCTTAATGTGTTAAATGTTTCAAAGGCTTGTGGTTTTATGAAAATATCTGTAAGTTGATTTTCTGTAGTAACATGATTCAATTCAATCTCTCTCTTAGCTACATGATCTCTAATGAAGTAATGCCTTATGTTTATATGCTTGGTTCTAAAATTTTAATATGATTCTTTAAAATGCAAATGGAACTAGTTTTATCATAGAAAATTAGAATTATACCAATAGAAAATCTTAGGTCATTCCATTATTATTTTAACTAAAATACTTGTGCCACACAACTACTTGAGGTAATGTATTCTGCTTCAATAGTAGATTAGGTTACTAAATTATATTTCCTATTGGACTAAGAAACTAAAGAGTTTCCTATGAATTAATAAGTTTCATATACAGTTTTCTAATCAACCCTACATCCTATAAAATCTTAATTCGGATATCCAACTATTTCAAATAAAGATCTATGTTTAGGATACCAAAAGATATCTTAAAATTCTTTTTACTACTGGTAAATGTGATTTTTTTTATCATATTAAAATCTAGCACACAAATAAACACTGAATATGATATCTGGTCTACTAGCAGTCAAGTAAAGTAATGATTAAATTATTTCTCTAAATTTCTTTTGATCAACAGATTTTCTCTTAGGGTCCTTATCTAATTGAGCTGAGGAACTAATTGGTGTAGTTATGGGATTTGCTTTATCTATTTCATATTTTTTTAGCATATCATTATTATACTTTGATTGATAAAGAAATGTCCATTCCTCATTTTGTTTTATGTTAAAACTAAGGATATAATTTAAATATCCCATCAAACTCATCAAAATTCACTACTCATTATTTTCAACAAATCATCACAAAGATTTTTATTTGTAGATCTAAATTAGATGTCATTAACTTATATCTGAATAAGAAGTATGTCATCTCCTATCCTCTTCAAAATGAGTGGGGTGTCCACACTTCCTTTCACATAAGATTTCTTTACTAGGAATGTGCTTAACCTCTCATATAAAGCCCTAGGTGTTTGTTTTAGTCCATACAATGCCTTTTTCAATTTAAACACATTATTAGGGAATTTAGAATTTTTAAAACCTAGAAGTTGATTAACATAAACATCCTCTTGTATCACCCCATTCAAAAAGGCACTCTTAACATCTAATTGATACAATTTAAAACCTTTAAAATTGGTAAAGGGTAACAAAACCCTAATTGCTTCAAGTATGGCTAAAGGGGAAAAAGTCTCTTCAAAATCAATCACTTCTATTTGATTATACCCCTTAGACACCAATCTTATCTTATTTCAAATCACAACTTCTAAATTATTCATTTTATTTTTGAACAATCACTTAGTTCCAACAATAATTTTATCCTTAAGCCTTTAAATTAATTCACAAATATTATTTCTCACAAATTGATTCAACTCTTCTTGCATGGCTAAAATTCAAAATTTATCTGAAAGTGCTTAATTTATATTAGTGGGTTTAACCATTGATATAAATGTAGAATGGTTCACTTCTTTGTTAAGTACATGCCTAAACCTAACACCCTCACTAAGTTCACCCAAAATCAATTCCTTAGGATTATTCTTAGAAAATTCCATTCTCGAGGCAAAGGGTCTTCTTTTCCAAAATCTTCTAAAATTATCTTTTCAATTTCCTGAGAGTTATTTTCAATATGATCATCTTCCAACATTTGCTCTTTCAAAATGCTGGATTCATCAAATATAACATGTGTAGTCAACTCAACTACCAAAGTCCTCCTGTTTAAAACTCTATAAGATTTTCCAATACTATAGTATCCAAGAAAAATTCCTTCATTTGATTTTAGATCAAGTTTTCCTAAAGTATTTTTCCCATTAATATGAATAAACAACTTACATCCAAAAATATACAAATGTGACAAATTTGGTTTTCTACCCTTAAGAAGTTCATAGGGTGTCTAATTCAATTTTGAACTAATTATCACCCTATTTAGAACATATCAAGTTGTACTAAGTGCTTTAGCCCAAATATATTTTGGAAGTGAGTATTCTACCAACAAGGTTTTAGTAGCTTTAATTAATGTTATGTTATTTTTTTTTACCACATTCTGCTGAGGGGTCCTACGTGCTAAAAAATTATAATCAATTACTTTTTTTCTTAACAAAAATCTTCAAATTTCTCATTTTCAAATTCTCCTCTATGATCACTTTAAATTGATAAAATATTTTGCATCCTAATTTCCTCTGAATATAAGTGTAAAAATTTTTAAATTATTGAAATGATTCACTCTTATGAAATAAAACTTTAACCCAAGTGAATCTAAAAAAATCATCAACTATCATAAATCAAACACTTTGCCTTATAGACATACCGTGCTAATTGGTCCAAAAATATATATATGAATGATTTCCAATGGTTTTCTAGTTCTAGGATCCTTAATGGAATGAAAGGAGGAGTTCACATTTTTTTTTTTGGTTAAAACCCACCGACGGGCTTACGCGTTAATAAGGGTAAAAATTACAGAAGTCCTTAAAGGGAATTCTAGCCCGCTACCGCTCAAAGAGCGACAATCAAAAAAGGAAAGAAAACCTAAGAGCCCGAATTACCTACTACACAAAATACAATGATCACTAAAAACATTCTAATAACCCAAAAAATAAGAGCAAGGGAAGAGAAAAACACAGACAGCTTAATCTACCAATCAGGACACGAACCCTGCCACAAAACGAGCGCGATGCTCCAAAAACCTGCACACCAGGCAAGCAGAGATACAATAAAAGGATTAAGCCATCCAAACAATAAAGCAAAAAACAGAACACACAAAGCAAAGAGGAAAAAGAAACTCCCTGAACGAAAGCCACAGCCAACCGAGGTTTGCTCCAACCAACCACACCCAGCAAAGCCCCACACTAGCCAAACCAGAAAGACAGCAAATACAGCAGCTAAACGAAGAACAGAGCAGGCCAACCACGAAGAAGAAGGCAACAGAGAACCGCCAGCCAAATACCTAAACAAACAACCAGAGGTAGAACCACTTTATCAGGAAATAATTAACCCAAAACGTAGGGAACTTTCCTCTTATCCAAATTGATCAAGCCTTGAATATGCACCGGAAGCTCACATATTTTTCTAATTGACATGCATAACACCGGTGATCCTTAGTAAAGTCTCATTTAGGTATTCCTCTAATAAGTTTTTTAATGTTAGCGTGATAAAGTCTCCTATGCCATAACAATGATTCATAAAAAAAAAATTTTTTTGAGATAAAAAGCATTAGAAGATTTAATATAATTCAAATCATGTATGTAAACATTATTTACCCTAATTCCATACAAAACATCTATTCTATTTTAGCTTAAAAATTTATACTATAACCCTTATCATATAGCTAAATAATACTCAATAAATTATAATTTAATCCTTCTACCAATAAAACATTCTTAATGAAAAAATTCATCAAGTTTCCAATCATACCTGTGCCTACCATCCATTCCTTGCTTCCAGCAATATAAATTATGTCGAATCTCTAGTCATGTGCTTCAAAAATCCATTATCCAAGTACTAATTGCTCTTATGAAGTCTTGTATGAGATAAGCAAATATTGGTCTTGGGAACCCAAACAAGTCTGGGTTCTCCTCTTGGAAAAATAATTTAGATGCTTATTTAATAGGCTTAATTTTATGCATCTTTAGTCTTCACACTAGATATGATTTACTATAAATAGTGTAAGTGTGACATATATATCAAATCATTCCACAAGAAAAACATTTGACTTTAGGAGTAGGATTTATAAATCTATATGAGTTAAAAACTGTCTTTTCCTAGGTGTTGCGTATGTATTTTATGAAATAGAATTTTGATGATTGCAAACACTTCTGTTTTATTACGACTGCCTTACCTACTAACATTTTAGGTCCACAGAATTAAGACTGTAATTTGAACCAGCTCAAGATTGGGTAGACTAGGTCTGAGTCAATTGTTAAACCTTTTCCTTTCTTGAGTCTATTTATGATAAATATGGTTCCTGATGCTAAGTAACCTTGCACACACACATTTGAGAGAATTTTTTCTGTCTAAGCTAGAGTTCTCTGTTTTGAGTACATCATTCAGGATGACTCTCATATTGTCCGAGATGATCAGACTAAAAATAGAAACCCTAATTAGAGCATCCTAGTTAACGCAGATTTTATTAAACTCATCATCCGGGATTGCAGTTAAGAGAATTCTTAGATACCTTCTAGGGACCCAAAACATAAGAATCTGGTACCCTAGGCATAACACTTCTTTTGAGATCATTGGATATTCTGATTCTAATTTTGCAGAAAGGGTGGATAGAAAGAGCACTTCTGGGTCTTGCTAAATCATATGATAGTCTTTAGTCTCTTGGCCTAGTAGAAAACAAAAATCTGTTGCACTTTCATTTGCTGAAGTTGAATATATTGCCTTAAGGAGTTGTGTGGCCTAAGTCCTATGATTGAAGAAGCAAATTTTAGATTTAGGATTACCTGTAGGCACAATCTCAATACTTTGTGACAACACTATTGTCATCTGTATTTCTAAGAATCCTATACAACATTCAAGGACTAAGCACATTGACTTATGGCATCACCTTATTAGAGACCATGTGACCAAGGGAGACATTGAGTTACACCATGTGAAAATTGAAAATCAACTTGCTGACATCTTAACTAAACCACTAGCCTTCGACACTTTTAGCACCTAAAGGACCAGATTGGGTGTCATTGACATAAATGCATGAACTTGATTCCTATTGAATTCTGATATGTTATCTATTGTTTATTTTTTCTGTTGTTTTATTTGTTTAAGCTTTTTTCTTGTTTTATTTTATTTTTATTGCTTTATTTTTTAGTATACTTTAATTTATTTTTAAAAATCAATGCTAAAATTGATATTTTATGCCTTCTTTTTATTTTTAAAATTTTATAGTCAATGTTTTACATCTCTTAATTTGTTAAAGCGTGTAAACACCGTTGTTTGTGTCTCTTTCTCTAACCTTTTTTAGTGATGTAATTTTTTTTAAACAAAAATCTATCTCAAATTAACAACTAGACTTTGTAACTGATATCTTTTCTACCCTGCTACAGTAATCTAGCTTACATTTATAATGATCAAGTTTTTAAGTGACATCAAGATTTCTTGTTATCCTGTCATTGCACATCTCATATGATTTTTTATTCTATTTTGTGGTTTGTTCTTCTCAATATTAGAGAGTGAGTTTTTCTTCTCTAATATCTAGAAGAAATACTCACAACTAAGAACATTTTAAGAGTTTTTGAAAGAGAATTTAGCTTGCAAAAATTTTTAAAAAAATGGCCAATGATGCCAAAAATAAAAGATGCGCAATGATGCCAAATTGAAAAATATACACAAAGTGTATAAAAAATCAAAAGAATGTGTAAAGTGCTCCATTCAATGGATAAGAAGCATAAAATGTGCCCATCAAAAGCAATCTCTCTTCTCTTTCCCAAAGTTTTAAATCTTAGAAGAATTCATGTATTACTTGAGATTTTCAAAGGCTTAATTTCGAATTTTGCGATTGTGATAAATTACTTTGATATATTATTCTATAAGATATTTTTCTGAAACCAAGTTTTGAACATATCTCTTTTTATTATCCAATTAGTTCTTCTGAGTTAGGTCATTTGATTTCAAAAGAATGTTTTGCCCTGAGAGAAGTCCGAGCTAAGTGTTAACATGATTGGATACTTTACCTCTTTTTTGAATTTTTGATGTTGTTAACTCATTGACTTACAAATTTTTAAAATCAATCATATGGAGACTATGTCATATTTATGCCTTGATAAAAAAAATCATTTATATCTTTTTCATATCTTTTGTCTATCATTTTTACTTGATTTTAATGTTTTTGGGCCTTGTCAAATCATCTCCATCCATCCTCTATTTTAAACATTTTCTCACATCATCTTTGACGATACTCATATCATCCTGGATGATTGGTTCAATTCACTTATAAAAATCCATCTATTGTCTGTTTTGACTTTTCTGCTCTTTATCGTCCTAGACAATACATTATCATTCTGGACGATATGATCATTTTCTGCTTCAATCATCATTGATCATCCTGGACGATCCTCTTTTCATCCTAGACGATACTTTTACACTTTGCTTAATTATTGGTAATCGTCCCATACAATCCACATGTTTGTCCTGGACAATACACATGTAAATATGTTTAATGAGCCTTATATTCGGCCGGTATGATCCACTATTAGAGAATCATCCCGGACAATCCACATGTTCATCTTGGATGATACATGTGGTAGTGCGTTTAAGCATTCTAAATTTGGTCGGTACGATCCATTATTCCACATCATCCCGGATGATCCACCTAATCATCCTGGATGATCTTCTTTTTTAACGGTCGTCCGGATTGTCGACTCGGGACGATAGCCTATGTCTAATCATCCAGGATGATATATGATCATCCCGAATGATTTGACTACCTTTTTTGACTAATCTTCCAGCCTCAATTATTGCACTAGATCATCTTGGATGATTCTGCAATCGTCGTGGACGATCCAACTGATCCTTTAAATTCAGAGCCCCTCCAGTTATTTTTTTCACACAATCTCTCTCTTCTAGCTTTCTACTTCCTCTTTTCTTATTATTCGTAATCATGGTAGGAGGTAAGAAAGCTTGCCACCCTTTTAGAAGTTCCTCGAGGGCAATTCTGGACCCTCGATTCCTTGAGGTGGATGATCAAGCCGCCTACCAACGCTACAAGACGACCAAAATTACTGTCTCTTGGACCATCAACCCCAACATTCTGTCATACCCGGTACTCGACCTGTTTGTTCACACCTCTTTTTTCTTTCTTCTCACTCTCTTTGTTCCGTTCAACTTCAAGTTGCTTTTTGAGTTTTTAATGACTCTCCGTATGAATTCTGCTTTTACTTCTCTTGGCTCATATGTGAATCGATGCCCCGCCGAGATCACATATCAAGATTGTGTAGAGATTTTACAGCTTTCCACCACAGGGGATAAACTTCATACCATGTGTTCTGACCCCAATTAGGTATGGGATACAGCCAATCACTTTCTTTGTAATTCAAATGCTCACTTTCACACGGGTGAGACTAGCACCTTGTATAAAGATGCTAGGACCGTCCAGCATGTCCTTCGCACATCCATAATTCCAAAAGTTGCGATCGAGTCCACATTAGTCCTCTTCTTTTGATCATCAGCTTTTATATTTTAGCCCATCATGAATTCAATGCTACTGAATTGATTTTTCATTACATTGAGCGACCTAGACCATAGGAGGATTGCCTGTGTCTTAGAAACCGAATATAATCTCCAATATCCTGCTCCAAAATTCTAGCATGCCTTCTACTCCAACAACTCCTTCCATATTCTTCACAATTCTTGTATCCACCCGGGGCTAGAGGAAGTCGAGGGAGCTAAGGAGGAGGAGGCTCTCACACCTATTCCTGCACTTGCTCCACTTTGCCAGCACTCTCAGCTAGATGAACTGGAGGAGTGTTTCGATCTATGGGAAGCCCATTTTGACACATACATTGCTATACAAGAGTAGCAACGTGCAGAGGTCTTAGCCTGCTTTGATGCCTACATTGCACACCAGTAGCAGCAGCACGGCCAGGACATGGCCTGATTTGGAGCATAGTTTTCTATGTTGTCTACCTACTTTTAGCAGCCACCACCACTACCTCTTCCTTCAGATGCTTAGGGGCAGTCATTTTATTAGTTTTTTTATGCAGTTTTTTTGTTGTAGTTCATTTCTATTTTTTGTGTTTAGTTTCTGCTTTATTTATGTTATACTTTCCTCCTCCTTTTTGTAATGTCAAAAGGGGGAGTAGTCTGCTGTACTATTTGCTTTATACTTTGATTCTATTATTAAATAGTTAATATGTGTCTTTTCTTCTCATAACTAATTAAATTTTTCTTGTGTGTTTGTCATCATCAAGAAGGGGTAGATTGTTATGTATCTATTTTTAGAAATAGAAGTTTGATGATTACAAACACTTTTGTTTTACTAAGGCTACCTGTCTTACTAACATTTAAGGTCCACAAGATCAAAACTACAATTTGAACCAGCTCATGATTGGGTTGACTAGGTCTAAGTTAGTTTGTAAACTTTTTTCTTTCTTGAGTCTATGGGTAATAAATGTGATTCCTGAAACTAAGTAACCTTGCACACACACACTTGGGGGAGTTTTTTCTGTCTGACCTAGAGTTCTCTGTTATGAGTAAATCATCTAGGATGATTCCCATATTATTCGGAATGATCAGACTAAATATAGGAACTCTAATTAGGGCATCCTAATTAAGGCAGGCATCTTTAAACTCATCATCCTAAATGATATTTGTATCATCTTGGATGATATGTTTAAATCAGAAAGAATCAGCCTCCAGATCAATTAAGGCATGAAATATTTTTGGACATCATCCAGGATGATGTCATAGATGATATAGTAAATTATGCCTAAATTAATCTGATGATTAAGGAAAATAATTAAGGCTTGATTGATACGATCACATCATCCTGGATGATCCATTGATCATTCGAAATGATCAGTTCAAAAACCTTAGTTATTCCGGGACGATCACTTATCATACATCATCTATTCAGGGAGATGTTCTGGATGATTTTACTGGATTTAAACTAATCATCCGTGATGATTATGAGATCGGCCTGGATGATCAAGCTATTTTTAATCATCCAGAACTCCTAACCAGTGTGATGGTTGGACGATATTCTATTATTTGAACTAATCGTCCAGGATGTATACCATCATCCTGGACAATATGAAAAAATTTCTTCTAATCGTCTCAGATTATCCCGACTGATTATGCTTAAATTGCACTGATCGTATAGGACAATATTGATATCCTCCTGGATGATAAAGTTGGCAAGTTGTAATTAATAAGCTATTTCGAAGCACTTCTATTTAAGAGCTCTTGTTCTTCCCTTTAGATGATCTTTTACTGTTGCCTTGACCTGAGAGAGCCTAGAGGATAGGGAGAGAGAGAGAGGAACTTGTGAGGGGGAATTTATGAGAGGGTTTATAAAGGTTGCTCCAAGCAAGGTTCCAAGTCATCTTCTCCGATAGTCATCTCTTGTCTGTAGGGGTTCAAGGGAGGTTTACTTTAGCAATGATCAAGGTTCTCTGCCTACTTTAGGAGGAAGCAAAAGGAGTCAGGTTCTCTGTGTTAAGAGAGTTGCTACTTAGCATTTTGCATGCTTTATATTCTTGCAACTTATTATCATGATTTCAAATATTATTGTATTGATTATTAGATTCTCCTAACATATTTAGGAAGAAGTGTTTTTGGCTCTTGTGTGTACTAACATTTCAGGCAAATTATACTCTAGATTATTATAGACTTCAGATAAAGATTTGATTATAATATTTTATTTTTTGGAGTTTGTATTTTGTTCATTGTTTGAGTCAGAGAGAGTGTGATTGTAATTTAGTAACTAAATACACACACACTGGGGGAGATCTTTAAAAGTCAAAATTTTATATACTGATCGTACGGGATGAATAATATTTATTCGAGATGATCAGGTCAGTTATATGGATCTTAGTTTACAGTCACGCATGTCTACATTTTTATAGTCACTTGATTACCGTATGTGGATCTTAGTTTAGGAAGGGTATACAAAACCAACTAGATTAGTTGACGGAGTTAGAGTTGAAACTCCCTTTGTATACTGGACAGTAGAAGAGTGTGACTTAGTATAACTTAATATTAAATGTTGAAATAGTTTCTTTTATGCTCTTAAATCTGAAGATTACATGCGGGTTTCTACTTACAAAAGTGGAAAGGACATATGGGATAGACTTTGTATAACTTATGAGGGAACTAATGAAGTTAAATAATCCAGACTTAATATCTTGTTGCATGACTATGAACTGTTTCACATGAAACCCAATGAATTCATTTTTAACATGTACACAAGATTCACATAAATAGTCACTTCTTTACATGCATTAGGTAGGGAACTAACAAATGCAGAAATGGTTAATAAAATACTTCATTACTTACCTACTACTTATGATGCTAAAATAACTAAAATTACAGAGTCTAAAGATTTAAACATTTACTCTATTGACAATCTTCTTGGATCACTTATTGCTTACGAGCAAGGGGTGAGTCAAAGAAAGATTGATGCAGGTAAACCACGAAGGGAGAAGAACATAGCAATGAAAGTGGAGGAGTCAGAGAGTGAACTCTCAAAACTTAAGGATGAAGACGACATCACATTGATGACTAGAAATTTCAGAAGCTTTCTGAAGAGGAAGCAAAAGAGATGCCAGCAATAGAATCGAGGTAAATTTAATATAAATGTCAAGATTTCAAATGATGTTATTTATTATGAGTGCAGAAAACCTGGACATATAAAGTCAGATTGCCCAAAATGCAAAGCCACTCCTAGCAATGAGAAGGCAAAGGAGAAACCTATTGTGAAGAAGGGTAAGAAGAAATTTTAAAGAGCTTTCTCGGTGGGCTCTTCTTCAGACTCGTTAGAGACTAAAAAGGAAGAGGAAGTCAATAATCTATGCTTAATGACTGTTAATCTTGATCAGTCAGATCATGAAGAGGTATGTGACTTATCTTATAATGAACTTTTTGATGTCTCTGAACGCATACATGATGCATATAGAAAGTTAAAGAAAATACATGCTTTTCTGAACTTAGAATTTCAGGAACTACAAAGAGAAAAGAAAATCCTTAGAAAAGATCATGCTTTAATTGATAACAACCACATGAAATTTCTTGATGAGTTTGTTGATTTGAATAAGAACCATGAAAGTTTAAAATCATCCTACGCAGAACTTCAAAAAGAAATAAAAAATAATAAGGATGAATTTGAGAGAAAAATATAACGAGTAAATTATACAAATTATATCTTGGAAGATATGTATTCATTTTTTAAACTAAAAATAGAATCTCTCGAGGATAGTAGGATACCCCCAAGACTTGAAGATTTCACCAATCCTATTTTTTATCCTAAATTTATACAACCCTGAATGGATAGAAGAATAGTAGAAGACTTAGGAATCCATTTCTAGGAGTCAAATATAATAATTTTGGATTGTTTGGACATATATCTCACACATGTACATTGAAGAAGAAAACCTATTTGGTGTGGAGACCTAAGATGTATAAACCTAGATATATCATATATGCATCTGTTATAATTTACAAAAAGTTGAACCCAAACTTATTTGGGTTCCCAAGTCCAACATTTGATAATTTTGCAGAAACGCTCTCACACAAGACCTCGTGAGAGCATATGGTACCTGGACAATGGTTACTCAAAGTATATTACTAGAGATTATGATCAATTCATATCGCTAGAAGCCAGAAGTGGAGGCAAGGTTACACTAGGAGATAATACCACAAGAAAAGTGGTTGGGTCAGGTATGATTGGAAATCTTAAATAAATTTTTATTAAAAATATACTACTTGTAGAAGGCTTAAAGCATAATTTATTAAATATTAGCCAGCTATGTGATAAAGGATACTGTGTAAATTTTTTTTCTACTAGCTACATATTAAGCTTAAATGGTAATGATGTTTTGAATGGCATACGGGTAAATAATGTGTATATGCTAGACTTGAATTGCATTAAAACTCCTACTGCTTTTTATTTAAAAACTATTTCTGATGAATCATGGCTTTGGCATAGAAGACTTTGTCACTCTAGCATGAAAAACCTTAGGAGGATTACCCAAAAGAACCTAGTAAGAGGTATACCAAAACTAGACTTTACTAAAGACCACCTTTGTGATGCATGTCAATTAGGAAAATAGGTGAAGTCATCTTTTCTTAGAACTAGTAAACTGTTAAAGATATTGCATATGGATCTTTTTGGACCAGTTGGAACTGTAAGTCTAGGAGGTAAGGTATACGGATTTGTTATTGTGGATGATTATTCTACATTCACATGGGTTAGATTTTTAATCATAAAAGCGAATCATTTAAGGAGTTTAAAAATTTTTTGACTTGAATTTAAAAGAAACTAGGATGTGAGATTATGACAATTCAAAGTGATTATGGAGGAGAATTTGAGAATGAAAATTTTGAGGATTTCTATAAGGAGAAAGAAATTGATCACAACTTTCTGCACCTAGAACCCCTTAGTAGAATAGGGTAGTCAAAATAAAAAATAGAATACTAATAGTAGCCACCCGAGCCATGTTGGCAGAATATTCACTTCCTAAATATTTTTGGGCTGAGCCGGTTAGCACTGCATGTTATGTTCTAAATAGGATAAATGTAAGATCAAACTTAAATAAAACACCCTATGAGTTACTAAAGGGGAGAACACCTAATTTGTCACATTTGCAGGTATTTGGATGTAAGGCGTTCATTCATAATAATAGAAAATCTACCTTTGGAAAATTTGATCCAAAATCAGATGAAGGAATTTTTATTGGATACTCAAGTGTTGGAAAATCTTATAGAATATTCAATAAAAGAACTTTGGTAATTGAGGAGACCACACATGTTGTATTTGATGAATCTAAAAGTTTGGAAGAGCCAATTGTTGATGAAGGTGAGATATAAATTAACTCACAAAAGATTGAGAAAGTGAATTTGGAAGAACAATTGGAGGTAGAAAATCCAGTGCCTAGAAATTTGAGATTTTCTAAAAATCACCCAAAGGAATTGATTATAAGAGAACCTAGTGAGTGTGTTAGGACTTGGCATGGAGTGAATAAAGAAGTCAACTATTCAGCTTTTATTTCAATGATAGAACCCATAAATATTGATCAAGCACTTTCGGATGAATTTTGGATATTGGCTATGCAAGAAGAACAAAACCAATTTGTAAGAAATGAAGTTTGGGAATTAACTGCAAGGCCAAATGATCAAATTGTAGTTGGAAATAAGTGGGTATTCAAGAACAAAATGAATGACTCAGGAGTTGTCATAAGAAATAAGAAAAATTTGTGGCTAAGGGGTATAATCAGATTGAAGGGGTTGATTTTGAGGAAATTTTTTCCTTTGTATCTAGACTTGAAGCAATTATGATTTCGTTAGCCTTTGCCTGTTTTAGAGGATTTAAATTATATCAAATGGATGTTAAAAGTGCCTTTTTAAATGGGATAATTCAAGAGAATGTTTTATAGAACAACCTCTATAGTTTGAAAATTCTAAACACCCAAATCATATTTTCAAATTGAAAAAAGGCATTATATGGATTGAAATAGGCACCTAGGGCTTGTTATGAGAGGTTGAGCACCTTCCTACTTTAGAAATCATTTGAAAAAGAAAGTGTGGACACAACACTATTTTTGTAGAACTTGGGAGAGGATATACTCATTGTATAAATTTATGTTGATGATATCATCTTTGGATCTACAAATAAAAATCTTTGTGATGATTTTTCTAAAATAATGAATATTGAATTCTAGATGAGTTTAATGAGAGATTTGAGTTACTTTCTAGGCTTTAGCATTACGCAAATTGAGGAAGGCATATTTCTTAGTCAGTCAAAGTATATTAAGGCTTCCTCAAAAAGTATGAATATATAATGCTAAACCTGTTAGTACACCTATGAGTTCCTCAGTTTAGTTGGATAAGGATCCTAAGGGAAAATCTATTGATAAAAATAAAATTAGAGGGATAATTGGATCTTTGCTTTACTTGATAGCTAGCCAACCCGATATCATGTTTAGGATTTGCTTATGTGCTAGATTTCAATCAGATCAAAAGAATCACATTTGACAGTAGTAAAAAGGATTTTAAGGTATCTGTTGGAAACTCAGAACTTAGGAATATGGTATCCTACGTTTAAAAATTCTTTAGAATAATTGGATATTTCGATTCAGATTTTACAGGTTGTAGGGTTGATAAAAAGAGTACTTCTAGAATATATCAATTCATTAGAAATTCTTTAGTGTCTTGGTCAAGTAGAAAACAAAATTCAATAACCCTATCTACTGCTGAAGCTGAATACATTGAATTAGAAAGTTATGTGGCACAAATACTTTGGTTGAAATAACAGTTGATTTATTTAGGATTAAAAATATGCACTATTCCCATTTATTGTGATAACACTAGTGTTATTTGCATTACTGAAAATCCTATTCAACATTAAAGAACCAAACACATAGACATCATTCATTATTTCATAAGGGATCATGTATCCAAAGAAGAAATTCAACTCATTCATATTAAAACAGAAAATCAACTTTTAAACATTTTTTGCGAAACCACTATCCTTTGATATTTTCAGTACATTAAGAATAAGGCTTGGTGTGATTGATTTGAATGCTTAATTAAAATGATTCTACAATAATGATGTGTGTTTTTGTTAGTGTGTTGTTTGTCTTTTGATTTTGTGATTTTCTTTATATATTTTTTTATTATTATTTTGTTTATGTTTGATTTTGCAAACTTCTGTCTATTTCATTTGTATTCTCTCACATCTATATTAATGATTTTGAATGTTGACTTAGAAATTTGAGTGTATATCATCTGTATGAAATTAATTTCATACGGAATGAATCGTGTAGCGTATTAACTATCGATTTGAATGATTAGCATGCAGTTTTTTAGTTTTCGTATCACCATTCATCTATAAGATCATCATGATCATCCGGACGATGTATATTTAATCATATGTACGCATGTAGACGATTATACGGATAAGAACAATTTCTTTATTTCTGATCGTACGTATGAACGTTCAGTTCGTACATACGAACTTGTGGCGATTCAATATAGGGGATGTTTCAAACTGTCATTAAAATGATCTTAAATAACTGATCATCCCGGACGAACACCAATTCGTTTGTATGATCATTTTGGTCAAAATTTTGTATAAAAGGATGCCTCGTAACTTACATGCTTAAGAAAAGCCATATCTTTTTTGGACCCATTCATTCATCCAGATGGAATATTTTTCTTACGTAAGAAGCCAAATTTGTACTGGACAAAAATTTTTTGTTCGTACGAAATGATCGTTTTCTCTTTAAATTTGAAGGTTTTGAACTCAAACTTCATCCCCTCAAAAATTACTTTCAATCTTCGATTCTCCTAGATCTTCTTCATGGATAATTCAAGCAAAAGGCAAAAGGTTCTTGCTAATGGACCCCCTAAAATTTCAGGAACAATTTTTTGTCCAAAGCAAATGAGGAGTCCTTCCCTAGATTCGCATCCACCAAAATCACTCCCTCTAGAGTCCTTCTCCAAGAATAACTCACTTTTAAGGTAATGCACCTTTATTTCTTCCACATAGTTTGGCCTTATTCTCACTATGATCCATCTCTACAACAAGGAGACTTTCCACTACTTCCTTGCTAATATGTCCTTCAACTCTGACCAAACTGTGATTAGATTGTATGTTTTTAAGAAGAAAGTGGAGATCACTTAAGAAGACTTAGAAATATTTTTGAACTTAAGGACTCAAGGAATTAGAGCCCACACTTTTACATCCTCCAGCAACTTTGACAAGATTGCAATAAATCAAGTCATTAGAAGATGTAGTGAAGAAAGCAATTTTTCTAAGGTAGCCTCTCTTAACTGCAATGCCTATATCATCCAGCATATTCTTCGTACTTCCATTATTCCTAAAGCTAGTGATATGGTAAATATCACACCTCTTCTTTCTATTGTGACTTATTTCTTTATGAAAAGCCAACCAATAGATGAAGCTCAACTGATCATTGACTACTTTTATTGACTTTCTGAGATCAGCCATGTCTCCGACAAGAGGAAGAAAAATATAGCCTTAGGACATCTTGTAACCTATATTTTAGAGAAGAAATATAACCTAGTCCATCAAATTCAAAATCTAGAAGAGCTGATCTACTATAATGATGGATCTTTCCGAGCAATCTTTAATAAAGATCCACATGTAATAAGTACTGACTCAGAGGAGGAAAGAAGAGGACCTCCACCTGAATCATCTGGTACCCTAAATTTTTAGGATATGGTCCAGCGATTTGATTGGCTTGAGAGTCATTTTGATCAACATTTTGATCAAATTAAACCTCATCTTTAGCAACAGGACTATCAACATCAACATGATATGAATTGGGTTAGAGGTCAATTTGATTCAGGTCATACCAATATAGCTATTATGAGTAACTATTTCAACTTCTTCAACCCTCCTCAGCCTCCTCCAAATCAAGGTCCTTCAGAGTGATGATTGTATTTCTGTTTGATTCTCTATTCCAGATGTGATGTTGTGTGATTATTAGCTATTTTGTTTTTATGTTTTATGTCATGTTATGTAATGTTTTGTGTTGTTAGTTTTTTATTTAGTGTTTTGAAAAATATGATTATTGATATCAATCATACTCGATGTAATATCTTTTATTATGATATCAATAAAAGTTATCCTGATTTGGTTTAGTGTTTTTTATTTCATTTCTAAAATGTGTGTTAGTCTATATGATCATCCTTCAAATATTTAATCTTACAAGTGCTATATTTTGAATTGCAACATAAAATTGAATTCAGTAGAAAAATCTATTTTTTTCAAAATTTATGTTGTGATTATAACTTGATATAGTTAATAATGTCAATCTCATATCTCTTGTTAGACTAATATAATCTTTATATTATTATTACAATTATGATGTGTTCTTATTTTGTATTTCTTTTATCAATATAAATATTGTTTTACTTAGAGAAATTTGAGATTTTAGATTATTGATTTTGGAAAGATCAAGATTACACTTGAAAATGTACAAATATAAAAAATATTAAAAGAATGCGCAATGGTTCGTAAATTAAAAAGATGCACAAAATTAGTCCAAAAATATAAAAGATACACAAAATGTGCCACAAATATTGAAAAGATGTGCAAAGCGCCACAAGTAGTAATTGATTTTTTTCCTAATCTTTCAATCTTTCAATTCAAATTAATCTTTTGTATGATTTTATTTGATATTGAAATTTAAAATATAAAAATTTTACATTCATCTACTTTGCAATGATTTTGTTTATCTCATTGTCTAAATTGATTCATGTTTTTAAAATTTTTTTTCTTGTCTATGTTATATATTTTCTTAAATCATATGAATCCTTCTATTTCTCTAATGAATTTTACTTTTATTTGCAAATATATTTCTATCTCTTTCAAAAGATCAACTATCCAAGGATTTTCATATGACTTCTAATATTTCTGTATTATTTTATTTCTTCTTCTCTTTTTGTTATTTTAAAAAAGGGAGAGAAAATATTGTTTGTATTCATAACTATCGGTGCATTTATTCGTTGCATTTGTTTTATCGTTGTTTATTATGTGTGTTTAAGGGATTATGTGTTAAACATTTTAAAATTATTTTTTTTATGTTCAAATGCCCCTTATTCTCACATGCTTATTAATTATGGGGGAGCTTAGGAGATACTTAAAAATTTGAAAATTATAGAAATAATAATTGTTTTGCCATCATCAAAAAGGGGGAGATTGTTAAGAGAGTTGTTACTAGCATTTTGCATGCTTTATATTCTTGCAACTTATTATTTTGATGATTCAAAATATTATTGTATTGATTATTAAGTTCTCCTAACATATTTTGGAAGAAGTATTTTTGGCTCTTGTGTGTATTAATATTTCAAGAAAATCATACTCCAGATTGTTGAAGACTTCAAATAAAGATCTGATTATAATATTTTATATTTTGTAGTTTGTATTTTGTTCATTTTTTTAGTCAGAGAAAGTGTGATTGTAATTGAGTAACCAAGCACACACACACACACACTAGGGGAGATTTTTAAAAGTCAAAATTTCTTAAACAGATCATACGAGATGAACCATCTTCGTACGGGACGATCAATACAGTTGTACCCCTTAATGATCACTAGAACAAACAGAAAGTAAGAAAATTTTTTAAGTCCTGATTGTCCATACAAATTGTCCCATTCGTCCCTGGATAATGTCCTCTGGATTCTCACTTTGAATTATTTTTCCAAATGAATTGTCCCATTCGTCCCTGGATGATGTCCTCTAGATTCTCACTCTGTACTGTTCGTCCAGACAAAATGTCATATTCATCCCTGGACGATGTCCTTTGAATCCATGACTTAATTAATCATCCAGATGAATTGTTTCAATCAGCTCAGAATGATATTCTCTGGACCCATGACTTGAACTAATCGTCCAGACGAACTTGTATCTTCATCCCAGGATGATGTCCTCTATTCCTTAAACTTTTGGACAGTCCTGCAGTTATCTTCCAATGAAGTTTGGAAATAACAGTTTGTACTGGATGAACTATGTTTGTACGGGATGATGATTGGGTACGAAGTCATTACGTACCAATGCACATTGAGTTCGTACGTAATAGTTTTTACACTATTCGTACGTACAAATTATGATTATACGGGATGATCGAGTACATACAGAATTGAAAATTACAATTTTTTGGCAGTTTTTCATGTCTTTTGTATAAAAGGTCCAATTAAAACTGTCTTATAATCTTTTTGTTCACTGGTCTTCGTGCAAACTGAAGAGAGATTGAAGGAGATAGTGTAAGAGAGTGTTTGAAGAAGATTTCTTACTACTGGAGCGTGAAGCGTTCACTTGATACTCAAAGGTAAGGATCTTCATTTGTGAATTGTGATTACTTCACTCTTTTCTCTTGTCCTTCTAGATTTCTCGTGAGAATATCTTGTCAAGGAGATCCAGTTCTCTGCCGTCACTCAAGGAGTGTGAACATCAGGAAGGTTCTCTGCCTACACTTGGAGAAGTGTGAAAGGATGAAGGGTACTCTGCTCACACTTGGAGAGTGTGAAAGGATTAAAGGTTCTCTACCTACACATCGAGAGTGTGAACAGCTGTAGGTACTCTGCCTATACTTGGAGGGTGTAAAAGGATGACGGTTCTCTGCCACACCGGTTAGTGGTGGAAGAGAGTTTTATGAAGGCTTCTCTACCTTTCTGTGGGGGAAAAAGGAGAGAAAATAATTGGTAATAGTCTAATACATGAAGTGGGAGACTTCAGGGAGTGGATGTAGGTCGTGTTTGACCGAAACACTATAAATCTTATGTCTTTTTATTTTCCACTGCTTATTTACTTTACTATTTCTATGTGATTTATGGTTGAAAAATCTTTTTCAAAAACTTCATTAAAAAGTTTGAATCGGTTTAAAATTTTAAGAGAGAAAATTTTAAAATTACTAATTCACCCCCCCTCTTGGTTAGCCACTAGGACATAAACATGGGTCTAACAGCCTAATTCATAATTAACAAGTCTCAAGACTCTGCCTCACTATTGTTAGTGGAAAGGAGGTTTTGTAAGGGCTTTTCTGTCTTGTTGTGGGTGCAAAAGGAGAGTCACTAAGTTTAGTGCAATACTCGAAAGGGCGCATCCAGGGAGTGGACGTAGGTCGAGTTGACCGACAATCATAAATCTCTATGTTCTTTTACTACTACTTTCTGTATTTAATTTATGCATCTTTTATTTCTTTGTGGTGAATTTTGGTTAGTGTTTGTGAGTTTTAATTTAAAGAATTTTTAAAATACCAATTCACCCCCCCCCCTATTGGTTAGCCTTAGCCTTGTCCCCCCCCTCTCTTGGTTAGCCTTGGGCTAGTTCATAAGGGCTTAACATCCCTAACAAATTTTCACTAGGTATTAAAATTTTTGGCTTCCTATGAGGATTAAAAAAAATTTTGGGTGTGGGTGGAATACTATGTTTATCAAGTGCTTTCAATTCAGCTTTAAAAAATGAGTTAGCACTTTCTAGAAGAGCATTATAAACTTTCAACTATCAAATTCATACATAAAAGTTTTAAAATCATTTTATGTTCAGTGTGGGATGATTTGAATAGTTCATGCTGTTTATTCAATTCATCGAACTCATCCAATAGTTTCATGTGATTGATTTCAATTAGTCGTGATATTTCCTATGGATATCATTCTCTTTTTATAATTCTAAATAATCTATGTTTAACTTAGCATGCATTTTTTTTATTTTCCCATGGGTAGTATAAAGTTTCTCAAAATATCAAATAACTCTTCATAGGTTAACTCACATACCTCTTCTTGATCTGATTGATCAAGCTTATCAGTCATTAAACACAAGTTGGTAACTTCCTCTTCTACTTCTATTTCTAAAGAATCTGAAGCTGAGCTTGACCAAAATGCTATCTGCAATCTCTTTAGGCCCTTCCTTACATTACTTTTCTCCTCATCCTTTTCCTTACTAGGATTGGATTTAAGATTTGGGCAATTTGATTTGATATGTCCAGCATTCTTGCATTTTTGTAGAACTTACTTTTATTTCACTATTGACATCTCCTTTGCTTCCTTTTTAGAAAATTCTTGAATTTCCTTGTCATTAAGGCAACGTCATCCTTATCCTGAGGTTGAGACTGATCATACTCTGATTCATCCACTTTCAGCACTATGTTCTTCTCCTTTCGCTTCTCACCTACATCAATTTATCTTTGAGTCACTCCTTGGTCGTAAGTAATTAGTGATCCAAGAAGATTGTCAATAGAATTAATATTTTAATTTTTTTTCATTAGAGTAGTTATCTTTGCATCATAATTAGTAGGAAAAGAATAAATAATTTTATTTACTTTCTCAGTATTCGTTAGTTCCGAACCTAAAGCATACAATAAGGTGATTATTTATATATGAAATGTGTATACATGTACGTGATTGATTTATTTGATTTCATGCAAAATAGTTCATAATCGTGTAGTAAAATATTCAATATATATTGTTTCACCTCATTATACCGTTCATATATGACATAAAAGCTATCCCAAATTTCTTTTCCAGTTCTATAGGTAGAGACATGTATATAGTCATCAGATTTAAGTGCATTGAAAAAACTATTCAAATATTTAGGGTTTAACTGAGCAAATTATTTTTCTTCTACAATCCAGTTAGTAAATGGTATTTAAGTTCTAATGCCATCTACAAGTCTAATTAGCCTAGTGTATCCTTCCTGCACTAAAATCCAATGTTATTAAGTGATTGAAGAAAAGTAGACATAAGTGTTTTCCAAAAATTGAAAGGGATGTTATTAAACATTGGAGTTCTAGTAATTGAATAACCTTTAGGTGTGTTATGATTTTCAAAAATAGCCAAGATCATTTTCAAAAAGTTATCTAAACCTTAACTTTTGAAAGTAGCCTCTGATACCACTTGAAAGTTCATATATGTTGTTAAAACTATTGCAGTCGTCCCAATGCTAACCAAAAAGTAGGATGAATTGGTAATTTAAAATTCTCTTTGTAAAAAGTAGAAAACCATTTTATGAATTTTACACAATGAAATTTTTTCCAAAATAAACTTTTTAACCACAAAATTAAAAGTGCAAAAAATTAAAAATTTGGTAAAAGTAAAAATAAGAGAACACAAAAAATTTATAGTGGTTCGATCCAACAAAAACTACATCCACTCTTTGAAGACTCCTTCTTCAGGTATTGCATAATACTAAAGTGACTCTCCTTTTGCTCCCATAACAAGGTAGAGAAGCCTTTATAATTAACCTCTCTTCCACCAATCCCTGTTGCAGTAGAGTACCATCATCCTTTCACACTTTTTAAGTGTCAACAAAGAACCATCGCCTTTGACACTCTCCAAGTTTCGATAAAGAACTATCTTCCTTTCACACCCTCCTAGTGTCAGTAGATAATCATTATCTTTACACAGCCTCCTAGAGTTGGAAGAGAACCGTCATCCTTTTATACCCTCTTGGTGTTAACAGAGAACTTTCAACCTTTCACACCATCCTAGTGTCATCAGGGTACCAAATCTTCTCCAAAGATCTTCTCTCGAGCATCTTCAAAGAAGTAAGGAAGAGATTTGATAATCTTACAAAGAGATTCTCACCTTTGGGCAACCTTGTGAACCCTTCACAAATTCTACTTGCAAGATCTCTCTATCATACTTTCAAACACTCTCCCAAAGCACTCTCACTCTTGCTCTTAAAGAAAATACCAAAAAGGATCACTCTACAGTCAATTTTTAGTACCTTATATATGAAAGACACAAAAAATCATACTGAAAACTAAAAATTTCAATTTGATCATCCATGATCATATAATATGATTGCACATCATACATACAATCAGTTCTAAAAATTGCTCGTACGATCCTGTACGAACTGGTTTCATACTCTACTAGTTGTGTGTATGAACTACTATCGTACAATACGATCAGTTCAAAATTTAACTTGATCATCCAATAAAATTTTGAATAAATTGGTTTTGTACTTTAGATAATGTATTGTATGAACCTATATCATATAGTATAATCAATTTTAATCAAACCACATTTCATTTGGTATAAAATGGATAAGTCAATTTCATACTCTAAAAGTTGTTTGTATTAACCTAAGATTGTACAATACGAATAGTTCAAAAATTTTACATGTTCATAAGGACAAAATGATATGCACCCATTTTGTACTCTAGATGTCATCTGTATGAACCTAAGATCATACAGTATGAATAGTTCAGAAAAATTTTGAGTTAATTTGGGACGAACTAGTATGTAGCCATTTCATACTCTATACATCGTTTGTATGAAGGTAACTTCGTATAGTATGAACAATACTTAGAAAATTTTTTCGTCGTGATTTGATTAGCTAATTTTTGGAGGAACACTCAGGTCAAATCATCTTGTATGATCCAAAATCATATAGTATGATTAGTTTAAAAATATATAAATCTTTACACTCCCTAGTGTTTTTGTGTGCATGATTACCCAATTACAATCACAATCTCTCATAGTTAAGAAAAATATAAAAGTTTAGACTTAAGATATAATAAACTCTAATCTATTTTATTTTGAAGTCTTCAACAGTTTGAATTATGATTTCCCTAAAATGTTAGTACACATAAACAACAAAATTAATATTTCCAATATATGTTAGGAGAAACAGTGTTTAATACAATAAGATTTTGGAATCATCAAAAGCACAAATGATATAAAAACGTAGTTATGAAAATTAAGCTGCAACACTTTTGTATGAGTTTTTAGAGATATGACCAACTTATCATCTCAACCTTCTACTAAATTAGCAAAATAATGAAAATTAAGGTCAATCCATCACTTGAAAATACATACTTTAAATAGTGTGATAGATATTTCAACTCTAAGGAAGGTGCTTCAATGATCAAAACTTTCATAAATTTTCATAATGGAGATGTGTATAAAGTCTAATGCCTCTCGCTAAAACTCTAATGGTGCCATCTAATAGGTAAGTAGTATCTTTACTATTCTCCTTTAAGTCGTCCTCAATTATAGTATTTTTTAACAACTTATTAGTCAATATCTCTTCCATTATCTCCTAGACACAACTCTCCAACAAAAAAAAATTATGTAGTGTTGATTATGACAAGGATCCTTAGTGAACTAATATGATTTATTGACATTAAAGGTAACTTCTTAATTCTAAATTGTAATGTCAATTCGACCTTCTGTGTATCATTCATTTCCCTCCCCATCACAAGAAATGAGGTACATTTTAAGACTTACACTAATTTATAAAAACCATAGTTAAACAAGACCTAATTCTTAGTGTAGTGTGAGTTATCAATTTTCAAAGTTTTGAGTCAAAATGTGGCCCAAAACTTTGATAATTAAATTAACTAAAATCTAAATACTATTAAACTATAGGAAAATTAGGGTAAGTAACACATAAATTGTAGTTTTTTTTCTTTTTGATAATGCTGCATAATGCATTAAATAATAAAAGAAGACCTAATACACACTACTAAGTGATATGAACTCTATCATTCTCCTCCTTCAAAAAAGAAGAAAAGAGAGGAGGAACCTTATAACAATCAAAATTATCCCATAAAAAGCCCTCTTTCAATGCATAGTTAGCACAAAAATGTGCTAACTTGTTATAATCTCTATTAACAAAATGAAATAAAAGTACCTCAAAACCATTCAGAAAAGACAAATCTTCTCTTCAAAAATGATCTTCCACCCAATTACCTTGTAAATCGAGTCTTGTAAATGTCTCATAATGTTCAAGTTGTCTCCCTCTATAATCAAACCTTTAGTGTCCATCATCCAATCCTTAATAACTCTACTCAACAAATGGAGCACCAAAAGCTCCAAGTATCCAATGTCCCAATGCAAGTAAGAGAATCAAAAAGAAAGAAGCATTCTTCTTCTATGATCTCTGAATATTCCTCCAACTCCAACTTCATTAGAACTAAGTAGAGATGTATCAATATTCACCTTAATCCATGTGGGTGGAGGGGGATGCCAAAAAGTAGAAATCAGCAAAGAATACTGGTTAGCACCCTAGTAATGAAAATATAGATTAAACTTAGAAGATATATATGTAAAACTAATTGCATTAGTAATAATAAAAGCAGCACCGAGCTCATGGCCTTCATGAATTAGTGTATTTGTACTCTTCCAAGAATGAAAAACCATAGCACAATATACTCTTGCAATAAATTGATTGACCTTTACTAGCTTCCTTAAATTCTCCAACCAGTCCTAAAAACTATTAAAAACCGCGAGGCAAATACCCCACTGATTTTCCATTTTAATAGCTTGAATTAATTTTGAGCACTTAACATCCACATGTTCCACATCTTCTTTCATTTCACAACCTCTTGGACAAAGGTTGTTATTTAATAATCTCAGATACATTAAGAAATCTGTAGTTGGAATAGCCTTTCTCATGAGCCTCCACCAGAAAAAGGTGACCCGAGAATTCAATTTTAGGTCCTTTAGCCATTTCTAATTCTGTATCACCACCTAATTTTTTTCCTCCCATGTTGTCTTAGAGCTTCTTGCCAAAGCTGTAATAGTTTCACCTGAAAACCTCCTCACAAGCTCCACTTCATCCTCTGAATTCTCCAATCCAACCTTGACTTGACAAATAACCTTCACCAAGTCATCACTGAAAAACTCCTACAGCTTTTCTAGATTCCATTCTCCATTAGAAATAAAGCTAGGTAGATTAGGAAAATCTTAATCGACCATTGTAATGAATGTAGGCCATCTCTTAAAGCTTTTGTCTAAAACCCAAATATCTTTCATAATATTCATCGAAGTACTAGAATTGATCTTCCACTTCACAATTGGTCTTAGTGCATTAGGTCCACTCAGCAATAATTTCCAAGTTGAATAAGTATTCAACCTCCCTTCCTCAGCCCAAACATTTCTACCATACTTTGCTATTAAAGATTTGCTGAGAATAGACTCTGGTTTATTCAAAAAGTTCCAAACCGGTTTAGCTCTCAAAGGTTCAACAGAACTAATAGCCGAATGAATTCCTAGCCCTCCAATTACAATAGGTTTGAAAATGTCCTTCCAAGCAACATAATGTAACCCATTACTCCCATTATTTTTGTTCCATTAAAATTCTCTACACATCATCTCAAGCTTCTTCAAAATACTCAATGGAACCAAAGAAATTGAAGAGTATATATATATATATATATATATATATATATATATAGCATCACTGATTTTAAGTACCAGTCTACCAACAGCAGACATGAATTTTTTACCCCAAATGTCCAATTTTGAGGTTGCCTTCTCCAAAAGATTTGAGAATCCACTGCAACTAACCTTCTTAAAGTAATTTTGATGCCCAAATAATTGAATTCTTTGACTTCCATAAACCCCATAAGTTTAGAAATATCCCAGCTCCTTTCCATATTCTTGCTATAAATGATAGAAGGTTTTCAGAAATTGATTTGCTAACCCGTCCACTTACAATACTCCATATTTATTTTCTTGATTTTCCTTAAATTTCCAATTTTTCATTATAGAATATCAAGATATCATCCGCAAATAAAAGATGGGAAATCTTTCGAGCCAAAGGAGCAACTTTCAAACCCAAATTCTTTCCCTTAGATAAGAAGGCATTAGTTAGAAGTTGAGAGAACAAAATGAATAAATACAGCGATAATGGAGATCCTTGTCTAAAACCATTCCTTCCTTCAATCTCTTTCAAACCAGCCCAATTAACTTGAACCAAGAAGATTGGGTCAATAACACTCTATTAATAGATTCAACAATCTTTCAGGAAATCCAAAATATTTCAAAACTTGTCTAAACGTGTCCCAAGCCATGCTATCATAGGCTTGTTCCATGTCCAGTTTGATTGCAACCAATCCTCTCTTCGAATTAGAAAATCTAAACTTATGAAAAAGTTCTTGGGGAAGGAGCACATGCTCTGATAAAGACCTCCCTTTAATGAAGGCAACTTGTTCATCAGATACTAAATAATTTATCACTTTCATCATTATATTTAAAAGAACTTTTGCCACAATTTTATAAATTGACATGCATAAGCTGATTGGCCAAAAGTTAGAAGTAGCTAAAGGATTACTAACTTTGGGGATAAGTACGACCAACGTTTCCTTCCATTTAGGAGACATTTTGCCCAAAGAAAGGCAAAGCTGAATAGCCTTCCAAACGTCCAACCCAATAATCTTCTAGTATGCCTCTATGAAAGAATAGGTGATTCCATCCACCCCTGGAGATATGTTATTGCCAAGCTCTTTAACCACAACCTCTATTTCTTCAAGAGAACAAACTACATCAAGGATATCACAACCCCCTTGGTTTAAGAAGTTCTCATTCAAAGGCCAACCATCCAAATGACATTCTCTAAGCTTCCATTTGTTGCTAAAAAAATTGAAGAATATATCCCTGATAACTTCGGGATCTTCCACCAGCTCCCCCATGTCATTCTTCATTTTCTTAATAAATTTTCCTTTCCTTCTACCATTTGCAAAAGCGTGAAATAAACTAGAATTTGAATCCCCTTCATTCATCCATTTAGCCTTAGCCCTTTCTCTCCACCATGTATTTAACCGAGCAACAGTGCAATTGAATTCATTTACTTTGGATCTGAGCAGCATAATTTTTCTATCTGAAAAATTCTGATTAAGAGCCTCTTCCAATGGAATTTCACCGATCTCCTCTTTCAATTTATCCTTTAAGTCAGCCAATCTTTGATTCATAGCCTTACTCCAAAAATACAAGGTTTTTATTACCCTTGAGAACATCTTATTTAAAGCTTCCATATCATCTCCTCTCAGTGGTTTAGCCCAAGAAAACTTGACAATTGAGAATGCAGCTGGATAAGATAACCAAACATCTTCAAATTTTTGAATTCTAATCCTATGATCTGGTTGGTTAAACATTTTCAATATTATAGGACAATGGTCTGAAGCAATTCTAGCCAAGTGTCTCACTTAAGCTTGATTAATCATTTACAAAGCTTTTGAGTTCAAAATACACCTATCAAGCCTTTCCAGAATTTAGGCACTTCCATTCTTATTATTTCACCAAGTATACCTGGAACCAAGAATTCTAACATCATGAATATCATTCCTATTCATGAAAGCTTTCATCTCTAAAGGCCCAAGAGAAAACGAAAAAATTTCCCCCCTTTATTATCTTCTTGAGAGAGGATACAATTGAAGTCACCCCCTACTATAGATGGTACCTCCGACTTCAAATACCTCACCAGGGTATCCCATAATTCCCTTCTACCATGCACATCCTTGCTACCATAAACATTAGATATCACCCAAACACCTTTATTAAAAACATTCAACACACAAACTACACATTATGCTGAAGCCTTAAACGAGGTAAAGGATGCCAATTAGATCTCCATAGAACCAATATCCCTCTAGACATTCCTCTAGAAGGGAAAAGAAAAAAAAATCCCAACCTTCACCAAAGAATTTATCAAACTCTTCTCTTGAAAGAGAAGAAGTTTTAGTTTCCATAATTCCAACAAAAAACACATTCCATTCTTTAATAAAGTCCTTCATGTATAAGGAGGCGTCCTTTTTATTTGCCCCCCTACAATTCCAAAAACTAATATAACTCATTTTGCCAAGAATAGCGAAAGGCCCACACCCCTCTTCTTGCTCATATTAGATTTACCTTGCCTAGAAGAATCATTCGATGGTCCAAGATACTTCAACTCCTTTGACAGCTTTGTTTTTTGAACAGTATATTTATCATTGCTCAAATTAGCATTTTCCTTGCCTTTATTCTCCAACACCTTCTCATTTCTAAAAATAGCTATTTCATCTTTCTTATGGACTTGGCCAATCTCCATATTTTCCACTAGTTCCCCTTCTTCGATTAACACTTCATTAGAGCCATCAGGAATACCCAAGTTACTATCCTCCTCATATATGGAGTTCAGCACTTCAAATTTATTTCTATAAACATGTAAATTAGCCATATTATTAGCTGATAAATGCATAATCGTATATCCAAAAATTTCCTGTGCTTAATTGATATCTAGATTTCCATCAGGTTCTTTGCTCTCCACCAACTTCTAGCTGCACCACTATCACTTTCAACAACTTTTGGAGAATACAAAGCTTCCCCTCCTATACAACGAACTGTAGAAAGAGAACATGAACCCTCCTGTAATTTAGAAAAAGATTTCATCACAATTTTACTCACGTGATTACCAGATACATTCAACATATCTTCCAGCCTTCTAGCCTTAATTTCCTTAATCAAAGCAGTAGTAACATTATCATCACTTCTAGTTCTCTGATTGCCTCCTTCCTTTAGAACATACTTCATCCTTGATGTTCCCTAGTTTCTTCTCTTATATCTTTTGTTATTAACTAACAACCATGGGCCAAAAGCTGGATCCTCCCTGACACTATTTTCTGTTTCGATTTCAACCACTTTATTATGGACTGATTTATTCAATGCTTCTCCTACATCCTTATTCTCCTCATAAACCATGAAAGCTTCCATCAAATGGCCAAATCTTCCACATTTATAGCAAAAGGAAGAAATTTTCTCATACTCCACTTTTTTAAAAAATTTACCATTTATTCCTTCCACCCAAACACCAGTTGGTAGTCGACGATCAAGTTGAATTCGAACACAAACTTTGGCAAACTCCTCCTCCGCAATTGAAACATATCTCCATCTATCAAAATAGGTTTTCCAATAGAAGAAGCAATCCTTGATAAATTGATTTCGTCCCAACAGTAAAGTGATAAATTGGGAATCCTAATCTTGATTGGAGAAGATGGCCCCTTGGGTGAATTGGGATTGAAATCAGGATTCCACTTATCAAGTCCAATGATATGTCCATTTACAAACCATGGACCACCCAACAACACATCTCCATAGCTTTCTTAGATAAGAAAGAGCAAAGCAACCAATCCGAACCAAGAATAGTTAGATGAAACTTGCCAAATTTCAACCGTTGGCATCTTAACTCAGCCGCAATCAATTGTATGGGGATACGTCTTCCAAAAACCTTAACGACGATGGAACATTAAAGCTTTATCAAATTAGCTTTGACATTCAGCTCAAATAGCTTAACAGTTGTTCCATCTTTTGACATAAATGATTCATTGCTAGGAAAATTGACTCTGATATATGGTGATTTCGACCATGGGTTTCAAGGATCTCACCCTGCTATTTGTTCACTAACAATACCTTCCACCACCTAATTTGATTGAACCATTACTTCTACAGACTTTTCACAAACATCTGAAGGGCTACCTTCATTTTTTTTATCCAGTTGAACATCTCCTGCAATAGAAATCAGTTTAATATTAGCAAACCTGCTAACAAACAACTTCATTTCTGATGAAGAAGTTTTGAATTTATGAATACATGCATGAGGAGTGTTCGTCTCATCTTCTCCCACTACTTGTTGGCCTTTCCCAGCATCGGATAAAAAGCTCGAGGCCTTTCAAGATTTGATTCTCATATTACAAGAGCCGCATTGAAACTTTTTGAAGAAATCACCTAAGGTACATTCATTGACACCACAGATGATCTTTCTTCCCACGGAGGAACATTCTGGTCGTCGGAGATGATCGAAGGACAATCCTCCATCGCCAGCGAGAAACCTAGGGCTGTTTGGTATGTAGAATTAGAATTTCTTTTGTACTCTACTACATCAAAAATTGATCTCAATTGGACTAGTTGTTAGGGAATAATTAAAAAAAAATTATGGGTAATCAAATCCAAGTTGCTCACTATCCACTAGTTAAAAACTTAAAATAACTTGAAATTACTTTTAAAATATTTCCAATGGGTCCAAGAATTATAAATTTTGATAAATAATGGAATTATAGTGAATTTTTTAAATTTCTTAATAGCTTTGGCAATTTTTAATTCTTTTCTATTTATATAATTCTCTACATAGTGATTGTCAATCATATATAATCATTATCTGATGGAGGCAGTAGCGTGGGATAAGTTGCACTTCTCTAGAAATTAGTCCTTTGAGGATTAAGAGTTGATCTAGGTCAAAGTTCAAAGCCATCAAAGAACTATGAAGTCAATACAGGATCTATAGGCCTTAGTCAGGCTATGTAAATGGGCTGATTGAGACCCAGGGCAGTGCCTGTTGGCCCCTCGGGCAGAAGCAACCTTCGCTATCTGGCTGGAAAAGGTGGTCCGGAAGCTTTCTCTAAGTACCCTTTAACCATGAAAGCACATGATCAGAGCTATCGGTTTTGTGCTAGATCAAAATAATAGATCTAATCGGGCAACATTACCCCATAAAAGACATCAAATTTTACAGGTCTGAATGCTAGGGAAGATGCACGCATTTCAACTTGATCTTAGCTGTTAGATCACAATATATGCACAATTATACGATCTAGATTGATCAATTTTTTTCTATTCAAAATGAATTAAAAATTCAAATGCTCATAACTTTCTATAAACTCAGATAAATTGAAATAAATTTGAAATATAGATCCATGGTAACCTATTCTTACAATCCATTGAGCTTCGGGGCTCCATGCATTAACTTTTTAAAGTACTTTCAAATTAAAATTTAAATCATTAAAAGTATAAATACCTCTATATAGAAGATGGATTTCCTTGATTTTGTACTTTATGGACTCTTGTAGATGTCCTCTATAACTTCCTTGAAGACCCCAAGCTCTTATTTCTACTATATTATTGTTTGTGAATTATCACTCTCTCTCTCTCTCTCTCTTTATTTTCTCTCTCATCTCAAATATGAATTTTTTTATCTAAGCAAGGATGGGAAAGGCTATCAGGAAGCTTGGCAAGTTATTTGGAGCTTAGAGGAAGAAGAATGAGGGCTTGGGAGGTGGTGGGTAGAGAGTATTACTTTTATGTGTGTTTATGGAGTTTAATCCCCAATTGAAGCCCTAGAGCTGTCACGAAGGGCTGAGATTTTATTATAGGGTTCCGCTAATGTTTGCCACATGGTTGTTGTTATTGAGGGATAATCCTTTAGGTAAGTGAAGGATAATGCAAGGATAAGAAATTTGGAATAAAAAATTTTGGAGATTTGTGCACATGGATCCAAATTGTGCCAATGGGCTACATTGGTAGGTGACAAGGGGCATTTATAACTAGTATGGGATAAGATGGCATTACGTCCATGAATTTTGTACTCTTTGGAGGTTTGGGTTAACCCAATTGTGTCACCTAGGTCGACCCATGGGTTGGGCTTGTTGGGTTAGATGTGATAGGTAAAGGAACACCTACCACAACCATTGGTTCAACTTAATTTAATAAGATTGGGGATCCAGCTCAAGAGAATCACCTTGGGTCCACTTGGTTCAACCAATTTAGCTAAACTAGGTGGGCCCTTAGACTGGAACTTTTGAGTCTCAAAGTGACCCCATGGATTGTCCCCGTGAGTTTGGTTAAATGATTTTGTCAAAATTGTTTGATTTAAATTTTTTCAGCTCTTAGGTATATTTTAATCAACTCATGAGTACACTTGGTAAACTAGACTTGGCCTTAGGTCAATATAGGGCCAATCAATTTCAAATGACATTTTCAATTTGTTGGAAATGGTTTGAGGATTTGGTGGAATTTACACACATGAAATGAAATTTGAAAGGGTTAAAGGGCATTTTTGTCAACCTGGTTAACTTGTACAATCATGTTTGACCATGGTTTAGGGTTTAGTTCAGTGCACTTTGATGAATATTTGAAATGTGCTAGAAGTGGTTTTAGGGTTTTGTTTGGCTAAGCTACGTTGAAGTTTGAGGACAATTTAGTTTTAATAGGTTTCAGGGTTTTAGGGACTTCAATAACTTATGGTCAACCATGGTTTGAAGATATTCTTTATTATAGGCCAAAGGGTGTTTTGATTTGCATTTAAATTATATTAATTCTATTTAAGAACATTAATTGCTAATTTTATCGTTAAAGAATAATGTTAGGTAATGAGTAAAAGTCTCTTACCTGGAAGTCCTAAGTCTCATAAATATATTGTATTCTTTCTGCAATATAATATAGAATGATTTGAAATAGTTCTTAAAGTTTTTTTAAATATTTTGAATAACAATTTAGCAGATGTGTACGCAAGGGATATGACTTTTTGAGTTACCCAAGTCAAGTCACTTTGGGATGACACACACCTTCTTTGGGTTCATCATAGGCATAACACGTAGTGAGATTGGATGTTTGGAGAGTTTTGAATAGTTGTAATTAGTATTTTGACAATTTATAGGTAGAGTGGTCCAAGTTATGATTTGACTCGGCCAGATTGACCAAACATGTTCAATTTATGAAGAGTAAATTTTAAATTGATTTGGTGAAGTTTAGAGGAGAATTAAGGTTTATAATAGTTTAATTAAGGGTCTTGATTAGTTGGGTGTGTTCAATTAAAAGCTCTTTATTTTTTAAAGCCAATGCAATTAAATGCATTAAAACCGAAGAAAAAACCAAATACAACCTACTCAAGTCATATCTAAAGCCTTACATTCCTCCTTCAAACAATACAAGAAAGGAGGAATGAAATCACAATGAAGATCTTCCCACAAAAAAGATCTCTCTAAAGACAAATTAGCACAAATATCTGCTAATTTGTTATCAAGTCTACTAGAACACGAGAAAACAATCTTCTTAAAATCAATTAAAAAGGCCAAATTCTCTTCAATTACTTTACTAACCTTCCATATTTTGATCGCATTTTGAAGCACTTTAATGATATTGAGGTTGTCCCCTTCAATGATAACACCTTGTGCTTCGAACATCCAATCTTGCATCACATTTTTCAGGTATAAAACTGCAATTAACTCTGTTTGAGCCGCATCCCATTGTAGAAGTTGATTACCGAAAGCTAGTAGAAACCGTCCTTTAATCTCTAGCAACCCCACCAATTCTGTATTGTTCTTCATTATAGCAGCATCTACATTCATTTTAATCCACCCGGGAGGTGGGGGATGCCAATGATAAGACAACAAATGCTGGTTAGCATCCTAGTAATCCGGTTGGAAATTTAAAAAATTACTTCTAACAGCATAAGAGATAGCATTGGTCGCAATTGAATTATCAGTTTCCTTCTTGTCTCCGTGAACCAATCTGCACATACTCTTCCATACCAACCACCTAACTGTACAGAAAATGTTTGCAGCGAGTGCTTTACTCCCTACAAACCTCTGAAGTCCTTCCAAACAATCAGCAAAGTAGTCAAAAACTGGAACCTGAAAGCCCCAGTTATTTAATAATGAAACCACATTTCGGAATTTAGAGCACTTCCCCACCATATGGTTGTTATCCTCTACAACTTCACAACCCCTCGGGCATCCAGAGAAATAGCTAAGTCTTCTATTCACAAGAAATGAGTTAGAGGGAATGACATTATTATACATTCTCCACCAAAAAAGTTCAATTTTTTGATTCAATTTAAACTTCTTCATCCAATTCCAATGAGCAATTCATTCTTCCTGATCCACGGCAACTGCAGATGTTAGAGATGTAATGGATTTCCCATAAAACTTGCTTATAAGCTCCAATTGATCAGATGCCCTACATTCCACTATCGGAGTTTTTAAGTTGAGTTTTATGAGCTGCTCTCCAAATACCTCTTTCAGCATATCCAACTTTCACTGACCTTCAAAAATAAAGGAGCTGAGATTGAACTCTGTGTAATCCTGAAGATTAACATATGTAGGCCATTTAGCAATACATTTGTTCAAGATCCAAGTATCATACAACCAATTTATCAAATCTCCAATATAAACGCTCCATCTCACCACATTTCTAAGATATTTAGCCCCCATTGTAATGATCTTCCAAGTAGGAGATCAACCTGTCTTTATCGGGGAAGACCACACATCATCCACATATTTAGCTCTCATAACCTGATTCAACAAAGAGTCCGGTTTAATGCAAAAATTCCAAGCAAACCTTGCTCGGAGTGGACCAACCTTAGTAACTGTAGAAAACAGTCCTCAGCGACCTTCACATTTTGATTTACACAGTAACTCCCATGATGCATAATGAATACCAAAATTACCATTATTCTTACTCCATAAGAACCCCCTACACATCTTATCAAATTCCTATAAAATGCTCAAAGGAATAAGAGAGAGAGAAGATAAAAACAAAGGTAATGATAAGAAGGCAGATTTAACAAGGACCAATCTACCTTCCAGCGAAATGCATCTCTTTCCCCAAGTATTCAATTTACTAGTAGCTGACTCCAGTAAACTCTGGAAATCTGAAGTTCTCAGTCTTCTTAAAGCCATCTTCACCCCAAGGTAGCTGATTTCTGTAACCTGCTTAAACTTCAGAATTTTACCTACAACCTTCTGACTTCATTTCTTTGTATGATTTCCAAAGATAATCATGGATTTGGATTCATTAACTCTCTGCCCCATCCACTTACAATAATTAGAGATAATCCGCTTCAAATCTTTCACCTCCTTTAACTTGGCCTCCGAGAATAATAAGACGTCATCCGCATAGAGTAAGTGAGAAACTTTAGGAGCTAGCCGAGAAATAGAAACTCCCTTCCCACTCCTTACATTTAAAGCATCAGAAAAAAATTTGAGAGCATAAAATGAATAAAAATGGGGATAAAGGGCATCCTTGCCTAAATCCACATTTTCCTTCAATCCAACCATATTTCATCCCATTAATCAAAATACAGTAGTTGGGGTAAAGAACACACTGCAATAAAAGCTCTATAAATTTGACATGAAAGTTGAACTGATAGAGAACTTGCCTCAAGGTCAACCAACTCATGCTATCAAAAGCCTGCTCCATGTCCAGCTTAATTGCAAGCAAACCATTTTTAGATTTGGACCATCTGAACTTGTTAAAAACCTCTTGAGCCAAAAGTACATGATCAGACAATGTACGGCCTCTAACAAATGCCGCTTGATCCACGGAAATGATCTTATGAATAACCTTTTCCAACCTATTTAAAATCATTTTAGCAATGATTTTATATATAGTCATACAAAGACTAATAGGCCAGAAGTTGGCAGGTTCTTGTGGACTCTTAATTTTTGGAATTAAGACAATCAAAGTCTCTTTCCATGATTTATCCATCACACATGATGTCAAGAAATGTAAGGCCGCATTCCACACATCATCTTTGATCACACTCCAAAAGTCTTTGAAGAAAGAGAAGGTCACCCCGTCCAATTCCAGAGAAATACTCCTCTCGGACTTCTCCACAACCAGCTATAATTCTTCCATGGTTAGCTCAGCATCAAGCATAGTTTGGTCAACATTACTAATGATAGCAGATGGATTCGGCCACCCATCCAATGAACATTTTCTTTGTTGCCATTTCAACTTGAAAAAATCTGAGAAAGTTTCCTGAATCACCGCTTCATCCTCCAAAACTACACCCTCCACCATTTTGATATGATGGATCGAGTTATTACTCCTTTGTGCATTTGCAAACGCATGAAAAAAAGATGAATTACAGTCACCTTCCTCCATCCACCTTACCTTAGCCCGCTGCTTCCACCACGTGTTGAGCTGAGCCAAAGTAATGTTAAGTTCATTGATTTTAGATCTTAACAGTTGCAGTCTGTTAGAGGAAATCCAGCCTTTCGCTTCTTCTAACTGAATCTCCAGAATTTCTGTCTTCAAACTGTCTCTTAACAGAGAAAAATTCCTGTGCTTCACTTTACTCCAAAAAAATAGAGCCCTTAGAGCTCTTTTACACTTTAAATTGAGAATAGAAGTCGGGTCACCTTTGCAGTTCTTAGCCCAAATCTTCCTTACCAATGTAGCTGCACCATGATAAGAAGCCCAAACTTCTTCATATCTAATATTCCTCTTAATGTATTCCACCGGTTTGAAGATATCCAACAGGATCGGACAATGGTCCGAAGCAATGCGAGGTAGGTGCTTAACGAGAGCAAGATGAATACTGTTTAAAGCCGAGGAGTTAATAAGGCATATGTCTAACTTCTCTAAGATACGAGCACTGCCGGATTTATTATTACACCAAGTGAACCTTGGTCCCATAGATTTAACCTCATGAAGATCGTTGTTGGTCAAGAAACTATGAAAATCCTTGGAACCTTGAGTCAAGCTGAATTTCTTCCCTCCTCTTTTCTCCTCTTGAGAAATAATATAGTTGAAATCTCCTCCTATCGTCAACGGAAAATTATCTGAACAAAGCCTTCAAAGACTGTCCCAAAGTAACTTCCTTTCTTTAGCCTCCGTACTGCCATACACCGAAGCCACTAACCAGCAACCTTTACCGAAGACCTTCAAATTACCCACCACCATTTGGGAAGAAGTCTCAATAATTGAAAATCAGCTAAATCATTCCTCCATAACACCATTAAACCCCCTGAAAGTCCAACCGCAGGCACCATAGAAAAACTCCACTTATCGCCCAAAAGCTTCAAAATATGATTACTATCTAAGGAATTAATCTTCGTCTCCAAAAACCAAATAAAGAAAACCCTGTGATCCTTGATCACATCCTTGAGATATAGAGCAGCCTCAACTTTCTTGGCTCCTCTAAAATTCCAAAAAAGTAAAGCAGTCATTGTTTAAAGATGAGGGAAGGACCCCCAACCTTTTTCATTTTTCCACTTTCCCCTTTTCTACTATGAGGAATGATATTACCAGAACCAAGGGATTTCAGCTCTTTGATTAATTTAGCTTTCGTTTCAAAAGAATGGCTCCCAACCAAGTTTGAATTAACCAAAGACTGATCCTTCTCCGTCTTCATTAAAATCTCTGATTGTCACTTCTCACTCCTATCCTCAAAACAGAGGCTGTCTCCTACAGGTGAACGAAGGATTTCACCTTCCTCAATACCTCCACCAGCATCAATATCTAAAGCCATCATACTACCCTCCTCCTCCAAATTGGATAAAGAACCAAATTTATTCTGAACCATAACCGCAGAATCCACGTCAGTTACATCATTATGTATGACTTCTAGAATTATTACCACATTAGCAATCTCATTCTCCATCTCTTCATTAAACACCTTCTCAGGCAACTGAGAGTCTTCAACGGCCACATCCTGCTTATTAATCAGATTAATAACATTCAAAGCAATTAACTTTTTCTGGTTATGAATTCCAATTTTAGGGACATACATCTTCTTCAATTTGATCGAAAATCTTTTCGTAAAAAATTTTCGGTTGTCCGTGAATATGTTCATTCTCTTCTTCCCATGCTTAACAATAGTCCATGAATTATCATCTACCTTACCTTTCACCAAAAGATTATTAGCACCATTCAAAGGAGGATCTCGTCCACCGTTCATCATAGCAGTTGGAATCTTGAAAGAGCCAGACTCCACCTTTTCCTTCAGCTCCGCACAAGCATTTACAACTTGCCCAACTTTACCACATTCACTACATATTTTAGAAATCCCTTCATATTCTACCTTCTGAAAAAACTTCCCTGTCAAACCTTCCACCCACACACCCTGAGGTAATTTCAAATCCAGAGGAATGCACACACAAACTCGAGCGTACTCCCTTCTACTCCATTGAAATAAGTTCCCATCCAAAAGATACGGTTTGCCTACCAAAGAAGCAATTCTACAAATGTTGACCTCATCCCAACATTGCAGTGGAAGGTTAGGCAACCTAATCCACACCGGAGAAGAGATTCCTTTAAGAGAAGTCGGGTTAAAATTAACTGACCATTTATCCAAACCAACCACTTGGCCTCTAACCCACCAACACCCACCTGAAAGAACATTCTCAACAGCTGAAGAATCTTCGAAAGAACACAAAATCCAGCCGAGACCCAATCCAGTTATGTGGAATTTCCCATACTTATTCCACTGTCTTCTCAAATCAGTGGTCACAACATTGACAGGAATATTATCTCCAAAAGTCTTAACAACTACAGCCTTTTCAAGCCTTTTTGCATTTTCCACTTCCTTTTTCGCTTGTAGGAACACCACCTTCCCATCATCAGATAAAAAAGAGCCCAGCTCTAGATTCTCCACCTTCACATACGGTTTCTTCACCCAAGCCGATTGAACCCGCACCTTGTTATCCTTACACTCTTCTGAAGTAAAATCAATAAGGATAGATTTGAGACATTCTTCTCGAATGACATTACTCCTTTTAAGAGACAAAACTTCATCCACCTTGCTTTCATCCCGAGAATTGAGACTCACCAGATCAGAACTCAAAACGTCTGTAAACCACCAGAAGATGAGGCTTCAAACTTCCGCGTTCCAACAGACTTAGCATCACCATACGGAATTCGCGAGACCTCTGAAAACCTCTGACCTTCTACCTTGACTACATCCTTACCTTTACCAGGCACCAGAACGGGTAATTCCATTTTACCCAACAGCCCACCTTCCTTAATGGTTAATGGCCTCTCTATAAAACATTTGAAATTCAGATTGAACCCATCTAGGACTTTCGATCCCCCATTGAAAACTTCTGAAGAATCAAGAATCGATACAGCCAAGCCTTTCCTATATTTCTTCCAAGCTTCCGAGGGGAGGAGACGACGCTGCTCCATGAGCGTCCCTCCGATTTGCCGGAGAACTGGCCGAACGCCAGGCTGCACCCGCCGCAAAACGCAATAACCGCCAAAACAGAAATTTGAATTCCCAGAGTTTCTCTCACTAACTTTCTCTCACTAACTTTCTCTCACTCCACCCCAAAGGTCCAATTAAAAGATCTTGGAATCCCAAATCTAGCAAAAATATTTTTCATAAAAAATTTTATAGCTACTCAAGCATCATTTTTGGGCACAACCACTCCTTCAATCAATTTTAGCATATTTTTTACTTCAATCAATATATATTAACTTTCAAAAAGATATAACTTGTTAAAACTTGGAGGTAGTCCTGTATCCTCCATATTTCCCTATAAAATTAGAGTAATGAGACTAAAAAATAATGTTATTAGTCTCCTCTATGGGGAAACATCACTTAATTTTTTTATTCTTACATCTCATATACATGTATGCCTCTTCTTAAAAATAGAATCAAGCACCATGAAAAGTTTTTTTCCTTTGATTGAGGCATAATTATATGTTCTATTAGCATAGTAAAAGATATGAAACTTCATATCCATCTTTTGCCCTAATATTGCTCCTACAACAAAGTCACCAACATTGCACTAAATAAAAATTAAGTGACAAATCAATCACAATAATAATTGGAATTATAATTAAATTCTTTTTCAGGGTCTCAACTGCTTTTATTGAAATTAAATAAGCATCTTTTTCTAATAAGTGACAAAAAGCCTTATGTTTTTAAAAAGAAAATCTCTAATGAATCTCTTATAAAATCTAGCATACTTAGAAAACATTTTACACCTTTAACAGAGTTAGGTGGTGATAAATTTTCTATAACTTAATTTTTTTTTTCTTTATCCACCTCCAAACCATTTTTAAAAATAGTTATGGCATAATATACTGCCTTTTTGATACCATGAATTAACAATTTTTCTAATTCAATCTTTAATTTGATTCTTCATAAAGTCTCAAAATAACAACTAGGTCCTCAAGATAATAGTCAAATGAAGTACCAAATTTAAAAAAATCATCCATAAAAATCTCAATGCTTTGCTTAGCCAAGTATAAAAAAATAGACATCATGCACCATTGAAATGATGATGGAGTTAAGCACTGTCTAAAAGGAATTCTATGAAAAGTGAATGTATCATATTGGCTAGTAAAAGAGATTATGTCCTAATCGTTAGGTGATTCTTGAATATGATGATAAACTAAGCAGCCTTCTAAAAAGAAATAGAATTGATTTTCTATGAATCTATCAAGCATTTGTCAATCAAGTACAAGGTAAAATAATCCTTCCTAGTTGGCTTAGGTAGTTTCCTATATTTAATACAAATTCTATATCCTATGACTATTTTTTTTTTATAACCTCATTCTTTTTATTAGTCACTATCACTTATTAGGCACATAATGAGTAGGGCTAACTAAATTAATGTTAGGAATAAGATATATAATTTTTACATCTATCCACTTGAGTATCTTTTTCTTAACTACTTCCTTAATAGTAGGGTTCAATCATCTTTGAGGATTATATTTTGGTTAGGAGTCTTCTTCCATTAAAATTTTGTTTATGCGCAAAGATGGACTAATCCCTTGCATTATAGGTATCACCCAATTTTCTGTCTTCAAAATTAGCAAAAATAATGACAAGTAAGGTCCACTCATATCTTAAAAACACATACTTTAATTGGTGTGGTAGAGCTTTCAACTATAAGAGAGGTGCTTCAATGATCATAAGTTTCATTGATTTTCCAAAGAGAGATGTGTCTAAAGTTCAATGCCTCTCCCTAAAACTATATGGGTACCATAAAATAGGTAAGTAGTATCTCTACTAATCACCCCTAAGTAATCCTTAATCAAATAATTTTCTAACACCACATTAGTCAATATCTCTTCCATTGTCTCATAGACACAACTCTCTAGGGAAAAAATTGTATAGTACTGATATTGACTATGATCCTTAAAGAACTAAATAGATTTAAAAACATTAAAGGTCACTTATCAATCCTATAATTGTGATTTCAATTCACCCTTCTATATATCATTTATTTCCCTCCCTGTGGGTAGAATATATCTTTGTAAAATGATTAGGATCTCTTTATCTTCTTCCATATTTATCAATATAAAATCTTTTGAGAAGATAAACTTACTTACTTTTACTAATACAACCTCAATAACCCCTTAGGGTAAATAATAGAATAGTATTCTAACTAAATGGTTATAGTTGTAGATTATACCTCACCTAAATCTACTCTTCTAAAGATAAAAATGGGCATAATATTGATATTTGCTTCTAAATAACATAGTAAATCTTCACTGAATTTATCTCCTATAGCTCAAGGAATGTTAAAGTTACCATGTCCTTTAAAGTTTGTGGAAGTTTCTTTCGTAAAATGTTAATACACTTTTAGAGAGAGTAATAATCTCAAAATAACCTAACTTCATTTTCTTACTAAGGATGATCTTCATAAATATGTCTTAACTAAGCATTTACTTTAAAGCTTCTACGAAAGGAATATTAATATTCAATTTCTTAAACACCACAAAAATCTAGAAAATTACTTAACTAAAATTTGATTCAAAAGTCCTAGGGAAATGGGGGTGGTGATCTTTTTATAACCTTCTTGATTGGTTTTTCTACTTATCAAAATTGGGTTATTCTATAGTTTGGTGGGTTTAACTAATTTTTCCACAATCTTTTTTTTATTATATCTTTGTACCTGACATCACCTTGAACTCCTTACCACTTATCAACTGAATTCATTTGCAATACACATTACTCTTACCTTTAGGTTTAACCTTAATATTATTAGAAAGAGTTCCTTGGGCTCTAGTATTGAGTGAATTAGTTAGCTTAATAATTTGGTATTATGTTTTTTTACCATAATGCATTTTCTTTGAATTTAGGTGCTCATTTGTAATACTTTGTCCTCTGTTAATGGTTGTTATCCTTATTTCTTTTTTAGCATTGAAACCTAAAGGAAAAATTTGTTAAGAAAGCTGCTATTTGCTTGTTTTATATTCTTGCAACTTGTATAGTTTTGATGATTTCAAATATTATTGTTTTTTGTATAGTTATATCCTAACACTTTTTGGAAGAGTTGTTTTTGCTCTTGTGTGTACTAACATTTTAGAAAAATCAAACTACAAACTACAATGACTTCAAATTAAATTCAGCATGAGATACTTTGTATATTTAAAAATTTGTATTCTTCTCTGAATTAAAATTGAGAGGGAGTGATTGTAATTGAGTGAATGCACACACACACCTTAGGAGATTTTGAGAAATTTGTACTGATCGTACAGGATGAACATAGTCCGTATGTGATAATCAGATCAGTTATCTACTCTAAAGAGCAATGGAATGAACAGGGATTAAAGAAAATTTTTCTAAGTCCTGATCGTCCAGGACAAAGTGTATTCGTCCCAGGACGAAATATTCTCTGGAAAATTTTTGTTCCATAACAAAGTGTATTCGTTTCAGGACGAGTTGCTCTCTGGAGCATTTTCGTCCAGGATAAAGTGTATTCGTCCCGGGATAATTTGCTCTCTATAAAACTTTCGTCTGGACGAACCTTAACTTCATCACAGGATGAAGTGAACCGAATCTGAAAATTAAGTGTCGTTCTGCAGTTTTTGGGAATCGACCTATGGAATAACCGTTCGTACCAGATGAACCTAGTTTGTACGGGACAATATGTGCGTACGAAATCATTTCTTATCCATATACATTAGGTTTGTTTCAAATGCATTTAAGTAAAATCGTCCTGGACGATCCACGATCGTACGAGATGATCCAATTCGTATTAACTTGAAATTTTGCAATTTTTGGATGGTTTTTTGTGTCTTTCTCATAAATAGTCCAAACTAAACTGCCATATAATCTTTTTGCCTACTGATCTTCGTGCCTATTGAAAGAAGAATCAAAGAGAGAGTGTGATAGAGTGTTTGAAGGTGATTTCTTGCCATTGGAGCGTGAAGGTTTCACTTGGTACTCAAAGGTAAGAGTCTTTACTCTTGGTTTGTGATTACTTCACTATTTTATATCTTCCTTCTAGAATTCTTGAGAGAAGATCTGTCAAAAAGATCAGGTTCTCTACCAACACTTAGAGAGTGTTAACAGCTAAAGGGTTCTCTACCCACACTTGGAGAGTGTGAACAGCCGAAGGGTTCTCTGCCCACAGTAGGAGAGTGTGAAAGGACGAAGGGTTCTCTGCCCACACTAGGAGAGTGTGAAAGGATGAAGGGTTCTCTGCCCACACTAGGAGAGTGTGAAAGGACGAAGGTTCTTTGCCAACACTAGGGATAGTGTAAAAAGGATGACAATTCTCTGCCGCACTGGGAGTGGATGTAGGTCTAGTTTTGACCGAACCACTATAAACCTCATGTCTTTATTTTTCCGCTGCATTTTATTTTTTGTGTTTTTTTTTAATTTTAAAATTGTGGCTGAAAAATGTTTTCTACAAAACTCATTAAAGTATATTTTTTAGTTTAAAAATTAAAAAGAGGAATTTTTTTTTAAATTACCAATTCACCCCCCTCTTGGTTAGCCATTGGACATAAGCTTAGGTTTAACAACCTAATTCATAGAAATCAAGTTTCAATAAGTGGTATTAGAGCTTAGTTTCAAAATCATAAGTTTAGACTACTTTTTGATGAACGTAGATGGCTATATTTGGAAACCTAAATACACCCGAGGGTTACTCTATAACTAGACCTCCACAGTTCGACAATATACCTTTTAATTTTTGGAAAACACGCATGTCTACATTTTTACAGTCACTTGATTATCGTATGTGAAACTTAGTTCATGAAGAGTATACAAAACCAACTAGAATAGTTGATGGAGTTAGAGTTGAAACCCCTTTTGCGGACTGGACAGTAGAAGAAAATGACTTAGCACAACTAAATGCCAAATGCTTGAATAGTTTCTTTTATTTTTTTAAAATCAGAAGACTACATGTGGGTTTCCACTTGCAAAAGTGGGAAGGACATATGGGATAGACTTTGTATAACTTATGAGGGGACTAATGAGGTTAAGCAATCTAGACTTAATGTCTTGTTGCATGATTATGAACTATTTTGTATAAAACCAAATGAATTCATATCTGATATGTACACAAGATTCACACAAATAGTCGCCTCTTTGCATGCACTAGGTAGGGAACTATTAAATGCTGAAATGGTTAACAAAATCCTTCGTTGTTTCCCTACTGCTTATGAAGCTAAAATTACTACAATTACAGAGTCTAAAGATCTAAACATTTACTCTATTGATAATCTTCTTGGGTCGATAATTTCTTATGAGCAAGGAGTTAGTCAAAGAAAGATTGATGCAGATGAACCAGAAAGGGAGAAGAACATAGCACTAAATGTGAAAGAGTCTAAGAGTGAACACTAACAACCTGAGGATGAAGATGGCATTGCATTGATGACTAGACAATTCATAAGCTTTCTAAAAAGGAAGCAGAAGAGACACCAACATTGGAATAGAGGTAAATTTAATAGAAATGCCAAGGTTTCAAATGAAGTGATTTGCTATGAGTGCATGAAACCTGGTCATATCAAGACTGAATGACCAAAACTCAAAGCCACTCCTAGCAAGGAGAAGGTTGAGGAGAAACCAATTGCAAAGAAGGGCAAGAAGAAGTTTCAAAGAGCTTTTTGAGCGGACTCAGCTTCAGATTCATCAGAGATTGAGAAGGAAGAGGAATTCACTAATCTGTTCTTAATGGCCAATAATCTTGGTCATTTAGATCAAGAAGAGGTATGCGACTTAACCTATGATGAACTTTTTGAAGTTTCTGAACAAATGCATGATGCATATAGAAAAATGAAAAAAATGCATGCTAGTCTAAGTTTAGAATTTGAAGAATTACAAAAGGAATATGAAATCTTTAGAAAAGATCATGCTTTAATTGATGATAACCATATGAAATTACTTGATGAATTTGATGACTTGAGTAAAAAAACATGAAAATTTAAAATCATCCTTTGCTAAACTTGAAAAAGATTTTAAAAATTTTAAGGATGAATCAGAGAGCAAAATTTAAAGATCAAATTATACAAATCAAATTTTGGAAGATATGAATTTATTTTACAAATTAATGATAAAAGCTCTCGAGGATAATAGAATACCCCCTAAACTTGAAGATTTTATTAATCCTATCATGTATCCTAAATTTATGCAATCCCTGAATAGACAGATGAATGGTAGAAGACTTAGGAAACCATTTCAAAAAGTAAAATGTAATAATTATGGATTGTTTGGACATATAGCTCACACCTGTACTTTGAAGATGAAAACTTATTTGATGTGGAGACCTAAAATACATAAACCTAGTCATATCATACATGCATCTGATTATAAATTGCCAAAAGGAGAACCCAAACTTATTTTGGTTTTCAGGTCTAACATTTGATAATTTTAAACGATCACTCACACACAAGACCTCGTGAGAGCATATGGTACTTGGACAATGGATGTTCAAAGTATATGACTGGAGATATCACATATTTTATATCACTGGAAGCCATGACTAGAGGCAAGGTTACACTTGGAGATAACACCACAAGGAAAGTGATTGGATCAGGGTGATTAGAAATCTTAATATATTTTACATTGAGAATGTGTTATTAGTAGAAGGCTTAAAGCATAACTTGTTAAGTATAAGCCAGCTATATAATAAATGATATTGTGTGAAATTTTTTCCTACTAGCTTCACATTAAGCTTAAATGGCAAAGATGTTTTGAATGGTAAAAGGGTAAATAATGTGTATATGATAGACTTGAATTATATTCAATCTCCTACTGCTTTTTATTTTAAAACTGTATATGATGAGTCATGGCTTTGACATAGGAGACTTTATCATTCTAGTATGAAAAACTTTAGAAGGATTACCCAAAAGAACTTAGTGAGAGGTATACCAAAATTAGACTTTACTAAAGACCACATTTGTGATGCAAGTCAATTAGGAAAGCAAGTGAAATCCTCTTTTCAGTCCAATAAGGATCTTAGAACTAGTAAACCTTTAGAGATGTTGCATATGGATCTATTTGGACTTGTTGGTACTATGAGTCTAGGAGGGAAGGTATACAAATTTATGAGTGTGGATGATTACTCGAGATTCACATGGGTTAGATTTCTATTTCATATGAGTGAATCATTTGAGGAATTTAGAAACTTTTTGACTTGGATTCAAAGAAAATTAGGGTGTGAAATTATTTATATACAAAGTGATCATAGAGGAGAATTTGAGAATGAGAAATTTGAAGAATTTTATAAGGAGAAAGGAATTGATCACAATTTTTTTGTATCTAGAACCCCTCAGTAGAATGGGGTAGTCGAAAGGAAAAACAGAACATTAATAGAAGCCGCTCGAGCAATGTTGGCAGAATACTCACTTCCTAAATATTTTTGGGCTGAGGCGGTTAGCACTGCATGTTATGTTCTGAATAGGGTGAATGTGAGATCTAAATTAAATAAAATACCCTATGAGTTGCTAAAAAGAAGAACACCTAATTTGTCTCATTTGCATGTTTTTTGTTGCAAGGTGTTCATTCACAACAATGGAAAATCTGCCTTAAAAAAATTTGATTCAAAATCTGATGAAAGAATTTTTATTAGAAACTCAAGTGTTGGAAAATCTTATATAGTATTCAATAGAAGAACTTTGGTAATTGAGGAGACCACACATATTGTATTTGATGAAATAGGAAATATGGAAGAGCCAAATGTTGTAGAAGTGAGATTGAGATTAACTCCCAAAAGATTGATAAAATAAATTTGGAAGAAAATTTAGAAGAAAACGTGGAAGAAAATTTGGACATAGAAAACCTTTTCCTAGAGATTTGAGATTTTCTAAAAACCACCCAAGAAAATTGATTATATGTGAACCAAGTAAGGGTGTAAGGACTAGGCGTGGATTAAACAAAGAAGTCAATCATTCAGCCTTCATTTTAACTATAGAACCCACAAATATTGATCAAACACTTTTGGATGAATTTTGGATTTTGGCCATACAAGAAGAGTTGAATCAATTTGTAAGAAATAAAGAATGGCAATTAACTGAAAGGCCAAAGGATCAAAATGTAGTTGGAACTAAGTGGGTGTTCAAAAACAAAATGAATGGCTCAGGAGTAGTCATTAGAAGTAAGGCTATATTAGTTGCTAAGGTGTATAATCAGATTGAAGGAATTGATTTTGAGGAGATTTTTTCCCCTGTACCTAGACATGAAGCAATTAGGGTTTTGCTAGCTTTTACCTGTTTTAAAGGATTCAAATTATGTCAAATTGATGTAAAAAGTGCATTTTTAAATGGGGTAATTCAACAAGATGTTTTTGTAGAATAACCACCAGGTTTTTAAAATTCTAAATACCCAAATCATGTTTTCAAGTTAAAAAAGGAATTATATGGATTGAAACGGGCACCTAGGGCTTGGTATGAGATGTTGAACACCTTCTTACTTGAAAGATCTTTTGAAAAAGGAAGTATGGATACAACTCTCTTTTTAAAGAAATATGGAAAGGATATACTCATTGTTCAAATTTATGTTGATGATATCATTTTTTGATCTTCAAATAAAAATCTTTTTGATAATTTTTTTAAAACAAAGAGTAGTGAATTTGAGATGAGTCTAATGGGAGATTTGAGTTACTTTCTAGGATTTAGCATTAAGCAAATTGAGGAAGAAACATTTCTTCGTCAGTCAAAGTATATTAAGGACATTCTCAAAAAGTATGAAATTGACAATGCTAAACCTGTTAGTACACCAATGAGTTTCTCAGTTCAGTTGGATAAGGACCATAAAGAAAAATCTGTTGATCAAAAGAAATTTAGAGGGATAATTGGATCTTTACTTTACTTGACTGCTAGCCAACCTGATATCATGTTCAGTGTTTTTTTATGTGCTAGATTTCAATTAGATCCAAATGAATCACAGTTGACAGCAATGAAAAGGATTTTAAGATATATGTTAGGAACACAGAACTTTGGAATCTTGTATCCTAAGTTTAGCTCTTCAATTAAAATAATTGAATATTCATATTCTGACTTTGCAAGTTGTATGGTGGATAAAAAGAGCACTTCTGGAGCATTTCAATTTATTATAAATTCACTAGTCTCTTGGTCCAGTAGAAAATAAAATTCAGTAGACCTATCTACTACAGAAGCTGAATACATTGCATTAGGAAGTTGTGTGGCACAAGTACTTTGGTTGAAATAATAATTGATTGATTTAGGAATGACTATAGACATTATTCCAATTTATTATAATAACATTAGTGCTATTTGTATTTATAAAAATCTTATTCAACATTCAAAAACCAAACATATAGGCATAAGGCATCATTTCATAAGGGATCATGTATCCAAAGGAGAAATTAAACTCACTCATATTTCTACTGAAAATCAACTTGTAGACATTTTTACAAAACCTTTAGCCTTTGATACTTTCAGTGCATTAAGAACAAGGCTTGGTGTGCTTGATTTGAATGCTTAAATAAAAATATTTTTGCAACATTGATGTTTTGTTTACTAGTTAAATGTGTTTGTGTTTTTATGTGTTCATGAACTTATTTGTGTGATTTTCTTTATTTAGAGTTTGTGTTTTTTTATTTTTTCATTGTTTTATGTTTTTAGTGTGTATGTGATAACAAAAATTTGAAAATTTTGAGTGACAATTGTCCGGGATGAAATATTTTCGTACGGGATGATTTGTGTAGTGTGACAAACTGTGTGATTTTGAACAGTTTGAGTGCAGTTTTTAGTGTTTTATTATTACTTCATCTGTACGATTGTCACGATCGTTCGGGACGAAACAATTTTCAAATGACGGGACAAATGAGTAAAGCGGTTGAATGGATAAGGTAGTTTTTAATACGAACTTCGTACGTACAAACCTTTGGTTCGCCTGGACGAACACATGTCAGTTCGATATAGGGAATGATTTCAACTGTCATTAAAATGATATAAGTTCTGATCGTCCCAGGACGAACACGTGTTCGTCTGTATGATCAGACTGGTCAAAAGTCTGTACGAAAGGACACTTCGTAAGTTGTGTTGATTATGAAAAGCCATTTCATTTTGACTCTTTGGATCATCCAAACAAAATTTTTTCGTACAGGATGAATTGAAAATTTCATACAGGACGAAATTTTTTTGTCTGGTACAAACGTATCATTTTCAATAAATAGAAGGGATTTTGAACTCAACAGTCATACTCAAAACTCCAATTTCAATCTCTTTCGTACTCTAGATCCTCTTCCAAATGGCGAGTTCAAGAAAAAGACAAAAGATTCTGGCAAAGAAACCACATCAAAATTCCTCTGAAAATTTTCTTTCTAAAGCAAATGAGGAATCTTTTCCTAGGTTTGCCTCTGCGAAGCTCACACCCTCAAGAATCCTAATCTAACAACAACTTATCTTTCAGGTAATGAACTTATTTTCCTCAACACAGTTTGGTTTTATCCTTACCCTTATCTATCTCTACAATAAGGAAACCTTCCACAACTTCCTCACCAATATATCATTTAATTCTGACCACTCTATAATCTGTTCCTTTATTTTTAAACAAAAAGTTGAAATCACCAAGCGTAACTTATGAGCATTTTTAAATTTAAGGACAGAGGGAGCCACAACCCATCACTTGATCAACACTCATGATTATCCTTAGCCTGAACTTAATAATGTGATTAGAGGAAACAATGTGAACGAACATGTGGCTAGAGTATCTGGTCTAGTTCATAATACACGAATCATCTAGCATGTCCTTAGAACATCCTTAATTCCTAAAGCTGGTGATAGAGTCAACATTACCCCTCTTCTTTCTATGGTGACCTTTTTGATCATGACTAAAGAACTTATAGATGAAGCCCAACTTATCCTTGACTATCTTTATGGGCTGTCTGAAATTGGACATGTAGAGCATAAGAGAAAGAAAAATATCACCTTAGTATATCTTGTTGCCTACATTATGGAAAAGAAATATAATTTGGTTCATCCTAATCAAGAGTTTAAAGAACCGCTCTACTACAATAATGGATCATTTAGAGCAATCTTCAAAGAAGAACCAAGTAAAACTCATGTCATTAGTGATACAGAAGAAGAACCAGAAGCTGCACCTGCACCCTCCAATGAACCAAATTATCAGGATTTGGTTCATTGATTTGATCGATTAGAGACTCATTTTGATCAACACTTTGATCAAATTGAGACTCATCTTCAGCAGCAAGCCGCACAGTATCAGCATGACATGAATTTTATGAGGGATCAGATGAATGATATCAGTACCAATGTGCTTATGATGTGTACTTACTTTAACATCTTTGGTGTTGCACCTCCTCCTCCTCCACCAGATCAGGATCCTTCTCAGTGATTGATACACTTAGTTTTATGTATTTTCTGTAGTTTGTGTTTTAGATGTGTTTTAAGTAAGTTTGTTGTATTTTTCTTTACTTTAGATATTTTATTTCTGTATTAATATCCTGACCTTAAATTATAATATCTTTTTAGTGATATCAATATATGTTCACGTGTTTTGGATTTAATTATTTTGAAATGTGAGTTAGCCTTTATGACAATCATAAGATTTTTTATCTTAATAGTGCTATACTTTGAAGTGGAAGTCTAAATTAAATTCATTAGAAAATTTAATTTTTTCTAAATTTAAGTTCTGCTTATAACGTGATATAATTAGAATTATCAATTTCATGTCTCTTATTTAGACTAATTAATTTTAATATTATCATTACAACAATGATATTTTCTTATTTTATAATTCACTTATCAATAAATATTTATGCACTTAGAAAAATTTGAAATTTTTTATTATTTATTTTGGAAGGATCAAAATTACTCTTGTATAAAAAAAAAGAAATGTACAAATGTACAAAAATTAAAAGAAATGTGCAATGGTTCGCAAGTAGAAAAAGAGGCACAAAATAAGCCAAAAAAAAAGCAAAAAAATGTGTCAATAATTTGAAAAATATGCGCAAAGCATCATATTTGGTAATTATTTCTTTCCATTATCTTTTAATCTCTTAATTCAAATTGATCTACTGTAAATTTATATTCTGTATTGAAATTTGAAATATACAAATTTTATATTCATCTTGCAATGATTTTTTTATCTTAGTGTCTAAATTGACTCATGCTTTTGATATATTCTTTCTATTATCAATGGTATACCTCTTCTTAAATTCTATGAATTAATTTGATTTGTCTAATATTTTAATTTTATTTGTATAACATATTTTAATCACCTTCAAGATTGAATTATCAAAAAATTTTCATATGTCTGCTTATGTTTTAAGTTTTTTTCTTCTTTACTTTTTGCTATTGTCAAAAAGGGAGAGAAATTATTTGTTTCGTGCTATTCTTTATTTTTGTTTGATCTATTTTTTGTTTTGTATTTTGTGTTTGTACGTTGTGTGTTTGTTTTATTTGTATATTTTTAAAAATGCCTTCTTATTTACACGTGTTCATCAATTCAGGGGGAATTTAGGAGATTTTTTGAATTTGAAAATTATACAAACAATAATTGTTTTGCCATCATCAAAAAGGGGGAGATTATTAAGAGAGTTGCTATTTGCATGTTTTATATTCTTGCAACATATATAATGTTGCAAATCTATTTTTATGACTTATGCTTTGATGATTGACAAGCACTGTTGATTCTTTTGGACTGCTTGTTGCTTCTAACTTTTTAGAAATCAAAGATCGGACGAACAGATGAAGCCAGTTCAAGATTGCGTAGGTCCAGGGTTGAGTCAGTCTGTACTTTGTTTTTTCTCTTCTTGAGTCTATTTGTAATGGACAAAAAGGCTGATGCTAAGTAACCCTACACACACACACTTGAGAGAATTAGAATTTCTTTTTTTACTCATATCGGTCAGGACGATATTTATATCGTCCTGGATGATCAGGCTTAAAACAAAAAGTTTAAATAAGGATTCTTAATTAAGGCAGCCGACATTAACAGATCAGCCTGGACGATACGTGTATCAGCCAGGATGATAAGCTCAAAATAGAAAAACGTTGTCGCCATAGATAATTAAGGTATACTGTATTTTTAAATTATCAGCCAAGATGATCATTGATCGGCCTTGACGATATTAACAAATTATGCCTTAATTAACCAGGAAATCAAGGGAGTAATTAAGGATGATTGATACGATCATATCGTCCTGGATGATCGAAGGATCGGCCAGGATGATCTATTAAAAAACCTTAGTTACTTCAGGACGATAAATATCGGCCAGCTCGAATTCAGGGCTATGCTCTGGACGATTTTCTTCTGATTTGAACTGATCGGCCGGGATGATCGTGAGAACGGCCCGGACGATCAAGCCAATTTTAATCGTCAAAGCTTGCATTCAGGGCGATGCTCTAGCTAATCTTCTGAGTTTTGTACTGATCGGCCTGGCCGATGTACATATTGGCCTGGATGATATTATCGGCAACTTGCAATTAATGAGCTCCTTTGAAGCTCTTCTATTTAAAGAGCTCTTGTTTAACATTTTGAAAAACCTTTTGGCTACTGCCTTGACCTGGGAAGGCCTTGAGGAGAGAAAGAGAGAGAGGGAGAGAGAGAGGATCTTGTGAGGGGGAGCTTGTGAGGGAATTCACAAAGGTTGCTTCAAGGATCATTCTGTTTCTTCTTCGTCTAGAGTTCCTTGTCCGTGGAAGGGTCGGTAGAGGTAAGGAGTAAGCATATAGTTGTTGGTTCTCTGCCAGCTTCAGGAGGAAGCAAAAGGAGATAGGTTCTCTGCCTTACCGGGGTGGAAAAAAGGAGGTTCTTGTGAATGCTTCTCCGCCTAGCCGTGGGGGCTAAAGGAGAGTCACATTTGTAGTGCAATACTTGGAGGGTGCCTCCAAGGAGTGGACGTAGGTCAAGTTGATCGAACCACTATAAATTTATGTGTTCTTGTTTTCTTGCTTCCGCACTTTTATTTCCGCATTATTTTTCTCGTGGTGTGATTTTGGTTTATGTGTTTTTGTTCATTGTGAAAAGAAATTTTTTAAAATACCAATTCCCCCCCCCCCCCTCTCTTAGTTAGCTTGGGACTAAGTTCATAGGGCTTAACATCCCTAACGAAGTTTCAAGTGGTATCAGAGCGGGATTCAAAAATTTAAGTTTAAAAACTTTTTGATTTTGATCCATGGCTAACCTTGGGAATCGTAACACTATGAAAGGGTATTCCATTTCCCGACCTCCCCTGTTTGATAACCTACCTTTTGATTTTTGGAAAACCTGCATGTCAACATTTTTACAATATACTGATTATCGCATGTGGATGCTTATTCAAGAAGGTTATTCTCAACTTTCTCGTGAAATTAATGGTGTTAAAACTGAAGTTGCTTTTATCGAATAGACTTTTGATGAACGAGATTTAGCTCAATTGAATGCAAAATGTCGAACTGCTTTTTCTGTGCTTTAAAATCTGAGGATTACATGCGTGTCTGTACTTGCAAAATTGGTAAAGAAATTTGGGATAAGTTGTGTATCACCTATGAAGGCACTAATGAAGTTAAACAATCCCGTTTGAATTTTCTCTTGCATGAATACGAAACTTTTCGTATGAAACCTCATGAATCAATTTCTGATATGTATACTAGATTTACTCAGATAGTTACTTCACTGCATGCATTAGAAAAAGAACTTTCAAACTTTGAAAAAGTAAACAAGATTTTGAGATGCTTACCTTCGTCATATGATGCTAAAATTACTGCAATCACTGAATCTAAGGATTTGAATACTTATTCTATTGATAACTTACTTGGCTCACTCATTGCTTACGAGCAAGGGGCGAATCAAATAAATCTTGATGCAGGTGAGAAGAAGAAGGAGAAAATAATTGCATTGAAGGCACACAAATCGGATTCTGAATCTTCCTGGTCTTAAAGCGATAAAATTTCCTTCATCACAAGGCAATTCAAAAGCTTTCTAAGGAAGAAACAAAAGCATCATCAAAATTGGAGAAAATGTAAGGATCATAAACATGTTAAAGGATCTTTTGATATTGTTTGTTATGAATGCAGGAAATAAGGACATGTGAGAACTGATTGCCCAACACTTCAAGATAACTCAAGCAAAGAAAAGGAAAAAGGTGAGGAGAAACCTAAGTTTAGGAAGGACAAGAAGAGAATCCAAAAGGCATTCTGGGCGGAATCTGGTACTAATTCATCTGAAATGGAACCTGAGAATGAAACAATAAACTTGTGTTTAATGGGAGAAGATCAAAGTGATGAGGAAGAGGTATGTAAACCAACCTATGATGAATTGTTTGAGATTTGTGAAA